>NC_052471.1:755760-1039295 GCF_009730915.1 Dioscorea cayenensis subsp. rotundata | reverse complement strand
GTGGTTGATTATTTATGGTTATTATTAGTTTTTACTCTTAGGTTTTTCTATATATATATATATATACAATGCCGTATTATCTACAAACGGCCGTAATGAATTATTGAATTGCAATCCAACGGCTTTTAAAATCTTTACATATTCATATAGTAAACAGTGTACTCACGGTTAATTCCTTTCAGTTTCTCTTATCTTACTTTTTTATTTTTTTTAATCAATTTATAGATTGAAGTTTTTGTCTTATATATATTTTTTTAAAAAAAATTATTAGTTATTATGAAATAGTATATAATTGACATTATATTTGCATGTAAAAATTTGTTTGTGATTCTAATAAATAAAATAGCCACTAACTATTTTTTAAATTATATAATTTATGATCAACTTCTCAATTAGCATCTGTATTATAAATTTTACTTAAAAAAGAAAAATATTCTATATTTTGGAACTAATATATTTTAGTAAAATTCAAAAATAGACACTTGAAAATTATTGGATTTATGTGCAATGGCAGGTATGGACTAGGATTTGTAATAAACCCAAAATTATATAATTAAATTAGCAAAATCAATATTTCATGTACCTAACCCATATAAAGCTTTTTGTCATGAAAAGAATCAAGTTAGAGGAAACAATTATGACAATCAAACACGGTATCAATTTTTTGTGCACATCTCCTAGTGTTTGTGAGAGCTCTTCCCCCTTGAGAAATTGACTGATCATCATTGACACTGTAGTTTGATAGGGCACCCCAAACAAATAATTTATTAAAATAATTATTTTTCTAAAAGCCTCATTTTACCCTCAAGTTTTTTCACTTTTTACAATAGAATCACTTAACTATTTCTGACAATTATGTTTCCAACTCTTATGTTCTATTTTATGTTTTCTGTTCTTTTTCTCTCTTTTTTTTATTTTATATCCCATTTGAATATGAACTCTTATTTCTTATGTATTTATCTTGCTTGATCTGCAGTATATCATAACCGTTTTATCTTCTCTCCAATACATTTTTGATAATTTATCTATTTTTATTAATAAATAAAATTATTCGTTGTAAACAAAAATGTAAAAATTTAGCAAAATGATAGATGTGACATTAGTGAAAGAGTTGATATTCACACGCCAAGTTGAGACAAGGACCTTGCATTATTTTGGATCTTTATTTGTGTTCTTGTATTGAATTATGGCTCATCCATCATGCATTTTGATGCTAAATGCTTGATGTGATAAGCATTTCCATTAATGTATTATGCCCATTATCTTTATGCTATTTTTTTTTTATCTCCTTTTTATTATCTTTAAGACTAATAACTTTTCAAGTTAAATCACATGTCAAGTTGGGACCATATTGCTGCATCATTGGCAAAGGTCAATAGAGAATATATCAGTTATAGATATATATATTTTTATTCGTTTATTTAATCTTTGAATATTCTACATAGTGAGCATGTTCAATAATTAGTGCTTTTTTTTTCCTTTTAATGGCTAAAAGAGAAAACAATATATATACATATATATATATATAAAAGGAAAAGTTATATGCTTTG
Source organism: Dioscorea cayenensis subsp. rotundata (assembly GCF_009730915.1). Lineage (NCBI taxonomy): Eukaryota > Viridiplantae > Streptophyta > Magnoliopsida > Dioscoreales > Dioscoreaceae > Dioscorea > Dioscorea cayenensis. The sequence continues at coordinate 1,037,745 of NC_052471.1, read as the reverse complement.
AAAGAGAGTATTATCATGACCACATTACATATGCTTTATATATAGTTTAAACCATGAAGGTTGATAGTGCATTCAAATACAACCATGAGTGTATATATATATTGGGTCTACTTTCTTTATTTGTCTTCTGAAATACCTTAATTTTGAATGAGACTTTTTCATAAAATTTGTTTGTGGTTTTGTTTTCTTCCTTGTATTATTATTATTATTATTAGTGTTTGTTTTAGTGTGAATGTACAATTTTGAATATTCAAAGCAAAATAATGTACTTTGTTGGTTTCACTCTATTTATTTTATAGTCCTTTTTTCTAACACGGTAATATAGTTTTGAAGTTGTAAGTAATGACGAAGACAAATCAACTCTTGTCATGTTATCTTGAGATATTTTTAAATATATATGTACAATTTTTTTTAAAAAAATAATATAACAAGAATGATATGGCCACACATCCATTTTATGTTTTAAAAATAAAAATAATTCAAATTTACAAAATAACATGGCAAACAGAACGTTATATATATATATATATATAATATTTATTTTTCCAAATAATATGGGTATGAAATATGGCTCATATGTATTATTTATGTTGACGTGGCAACATATGTCAGCAACTTGGATTCTTTTATTTTGCTTTCCGATGCTGCCACCTCAACAACTTCGCATCATCCTAAACATTTATATTATTAACGATGACGTAACACATCTATTTATTATGCCATGGTAGTAAGGTCACATCATCCTCATCATATTATTTTTAATATATATAAATATATTAAACTTATGTAGCAAGGTCAGCCTAAATAATAAACCAAAAAGTACACACATGGGTGAAGTTGTAGGTTCAAAGAGCAAAATTATTCCAAGGTTGTAGTTGATAACCAAAGTACCATTTTACCTTTATGTTCATATTTTCATCTTACAAACCTATATAGTTTATATACATATCTATGAAGGCTAGTATTCTATAAATGTTCGTAGATAAATTATTTACGAACATCCTCTTCTCAACCGTTGAATTTGAATTTAATAGTTGCACAGTATTTTTTAAATATCTACTTTTATTTACATCCTTTTTCTATTCCAATTAGTCATTTGTGATCCCTCATGTCTGTAAATAACAAATAACATACATACATATTATTACATGGACAAATCATCATTAGGAGAGAATCAAGCTATCCACCTCGGAGCTATATCGAGTATGTATAAAATTACATATATTTGGTTTAATCCGGTTGAAGATTAGGAGAAATATATAACTCACAAAAAATTGTTTTTTCTTTTTATTTTTAATTAATAAAAATGAAGTATTGCCGTATTGGATCCATTAATCAAATTATATATGTTATATGCAGCCTAGGTTTCAGGGAGTTGGCTATTTAAGTTCAAGCATCATTTTTATAATTTTATTTAGAAGGGTTAATTTCATATTTTAATTTGATTTTATATAGATTTTAATAATTAGCTTTTTAGTGTGCCGTCATTAAATTCCCTATTGTCCTTTCAATCTAAGGTTGATATGCATGGGCACAATGATTTATGTTCATTAGTTTTTTATGCTCGTAGGTTAGGTAGGATACAATATAAAATTGAAGCCATTATTATTATTATTATTTTTAAAATTCAAAGATAAATCCATAATGATCCATGCAATCTAAATCCAAATAGAAACTTTAACACCATTCAAAAAAATTTTACAAAACAATTATAATATTTCAACACTTATTGATAAAGAATCAATTCATTTATCTCATTTCACTTTGTGTTTAATGTTGTTTAGATTATTGAATTCCGAATTTATATTCATAAATTTTTATTTTAATTGAATCAACCAAATTTACTAAATTGACCAGATAATTTTTTTTTTTAATTTATTACTTAACATTGTTTTTTTTTTTAAATAACAAGAGATTTTTGAGAAAGTCAACTGTAAAGGAATTGAATTTTTCACAACAGTAATGGCTCCATTCATGCAAAATATCTCACAATACTTAACCACAATAACTCCACACACTGCCCAACAAACAACAATTATTAACCACAATAACTCCACACACTGCCCAACAAACAACAATTATTAGATGACCAACAAATAACAATTATTAAATAATAATTTAACTAACTGTCATTAAATATTTCTAATTTGTAAAAACTAAATACATGCTTAGAGAATTTCAGTGTGCAACCAGGAAGTGACACTTCCATGTAGAAATAGGACTTCTACCGAAGTAGGAGTTCCTTACTTTTTCACTTCAATCCCACTTCTATAAACCAAACAGCCGCTTATTCTAATATATATATATATATATATATATATGCGCACAACCCCTAAGAAAACCAATTGAAAACCATACTATGTGTGTACACATAATACATATGAGAGGATGCTTCTTCAATGTATAGATTGAAGAAACACAGGCTTTAAAAAGCATGAACAATGTTAAACAGAGACCAAGAATAGACATGGAATATTAACCATAGTTTAAAACAAAGGTGCTTAAATCCAACTAAAGTGAAATAGTTAACCATACAAGGTATGATAGAAGAAATATCAGTAGAAGTAAAGAAGGAAAAAAAAAAACTGAATTCACTAGAGTATAGATCTCATTCTCAACCAGAAAACCTTCATCCGCTGAATAACTTGGAAGTTATTCCGATGCAAGGAAAGCTTGATTGATGCATCATCATTCTAAAATTTTCGGTTGGCCAAACCCATGTCTCGTAGCTCCCAGAGCGGCTTCTTTTCGTTCTTGGTGTCATTCTTTATCGCCCCTTTGATCAATTTCACCACAACGAAGTACTGCAATATAGGAAGAAGATGAAGAGGATGATGAGTTTGTGGTTCTTGAAGAACAACAGATGCATTTGCAAGGGTTAAAAGGTAACCAAAGAAAAAACTGACCTGAAAAGCCAGGATTAAAGGAATGAAGAATTTTCCCTGATCATTTGGATTGGGGCCATCGATCAATTTCTGGTCGACAGTAATGGCATCACTCCCATTCAAGATAACATCTGTGATTTCTTTCACCAAGTTTGGAATCCATGCAGTACCATCAGGGAGAACCTGCATTTCCAGAACAGTATCAGTTTCTTGACAAGCTTGGGAAAGATCAATGAAAGATGTAAAAGTACCTTTTCTCCACTTTCATTTGTCTTGCATCTCCCACTATTTTCAGCCAGGACCACGGGAATCATAGAATCCTACCAATACAGAGACATAATAAGTTTCTCAGATTAATACTAGTTAGCAATCCGTGGGTAGAAGTGAATCTTGAAGTTGGCGACCTATGAATGTCAGATTGTAAAATAAGACATAAAAAGGGCAATGTGCATCTCAAAATATTCCAATTGCTAATTAAATGATGCATCACACAATCAGTAATATACTGCTTCAATAAAAATGAAACAGTAAAATATGAGGAATTTCAGCTATATGGACTTGACAGGGAAAAAATGAATTGTATCATATTCTTTCGTACATTCAATTACAGATGAACAACCATATATTTAGTTGTCAAACCTAGGTACTCATTAAGGATTCTATAGACAGCAGCCTAAGCATCACCAAACTGATATTAATCAAATTATTAATATATACACCTAGAAAATAACAGATTCCAATAGTAGACATATGCAAACATAAGCACTAATAACTAGGGATATATATGTACAGATGAAACAACATAAAAATTATGTGTGAACTATAGTTACTCTCACTCCAGACTTCTACTATTAACCTCATGTTCCACAGATCCACATTGACAACCAAGTTTATATCCATACATGTCACTTCCTAATCTCTACAAATGTCATTTCAACTTCTACGGTTCTACCCTTCATAAATAAAAGCATACCTAGCAAAGTGAGAAGATTCAAAATCCAACAGCTACTCAAATGATCAAATGAAATGCTTAGCCTGTCAACTCTAATAAGAGAAATGGATAAAAGACAATATAAGGCAGGTAAGAGATTGCTGGTCATATCATGGTTTATAGAGACAAATGGCAAGACTTTCACAATATAGAGTTAAACTGCAAACCACAAGATAGCAATAATTGTAGCATTTACATACTCAAACTGGCATATCAAGTTCCCTGTACTCTAATTGCCACAATCACATTTATGTGTTTCTTCTCATGGAGGAAAAGGTTAATTGATTCTAAAAGATAATATAGTAAATCCATTCACATATATCATAAAATGGATTATCCTTGATGGATGAGAAAAAAGTGTCGTTGCTGAGCTCTTTATTGGCCCATATATTGATTCATGTGCAATAAGGATAAATGTCTCATTACACTTGAGAAGTAAAGGAAACCCTGATGACCCCATTCAATAAAGCCTTAATGAACACGAAAAGCTCTCGAAGTACATAATAACGGCCACACTCCCCTTCAAGTTGTGCATAGAAATCAAACATAAAAGCTTGGTACATAACTCTTGTTATGTTAAATGATACCATGATAGATGAAAGCGTGCGGCTGCTCACCTCAAAATTGACCCATCCATTTATTCACGAGTAACAAGGATAAAAGTGCCATTCCTCTTGAAGAACAAATGAATGTCTAATAAACCAACTTAGTAAAGCCTTGATCAACTAGAACTCCTAAAACAAGTAATAACATCAACAATTCTCAATTCATTAAAACCATAGATAATTAATGAAAGAAGTTTGTGTATGGAAGTCTTGTGGTTATTCAAGTGAGAAAATAGTCTATTAACCAAACTTCAATTGACTGTTCAAGAACTATTCATGCCCAAACTGGATGAAACTCATTTTGGGGACTTCTTGGATCAAACTAGACGTCATACATTTTTATTCTTGTTCTCTTTCGTGGCATCCCAAAAGTTAAGGACCATATAATTTCTTTCATCTTATGAAAGGTTTCCTTTCAAGTTTATCCAAGTTTTCACCGTATCCAATCCTTCCAACAAATACCTTGGCAGGCAAATAAACTGAAGCCTGTTACAATTTATCAAATACTCTAAAACAAGTTCCTCCAAGGTGCAATTATGTTAAACTAAGGCATAAGCACTAAACATGAAAGATTTTCTTTCATGGCATCCAGACGTTAAGAGCCACATAATATCTATCATCCTCATGAAAGATTTTCTTTTCAGTTTAACCCAAGTTTTCAGTGTGTCCAATCCTACCTTGGCAAGCAAATTCCTTCAAGGTGCAATTATGTTAAACTAAGGCATAGGAGCTAAACATATGAGCTGGTATTTGTGTTTTGAGGATCAAAAGTCAATATGAGAAAATCCTGATAAGGTAATTCACCAAAACCCCCTTTCTTTTTAAAACAGTCGTTAATTTTAGCGCAGCTACTAGACTATCTTTTTCTGATGATGTTTCATTGTACACGAAATGCTTACCATAGCCTTAAGATATGCATTAGTTTAACTTCTGAAATTTTTGCAAAGTTGCAAACATTAGTAAAATCTACTTGGAGAAAAGTCACAAGCAACTTGGAAACATGATTATGTCAGCAATGAACAGAACCTAGTCACATAGGTGAAAGAGAAGATTCCTTAAGATGCAAACTGGAAACTTACAAGATCAAGTTCTCTCAAAGTAAGATAATAGTAAAGCAAAGATGTATATAAACAGAAAAAGAGATTGACACCAAAACTAGGTTAGAGATAAAACACAAGACAGGATACCCAAAAAACATTGGATTTCAACATTGACCAGAAATGAAAAACTTAGTACCTGAAACTCCTGCTTCTTAATACGAGCTCCCAATCTAATAAATTTCAGAAGTGCTTCAGATCGTCTAGCGAAAAACTCGGCATATTCCAATCCATCCGGTGGCGACAATTGAGCATGAGTAAAGACAAGAAGACCTCTCCTCCATATTCGTTTACCAAAGCTGTCAGTGATGGCCTTAATAACTTGTCTATCCAAACTATCAACTCTATAGGCATCCAACCGGTCCACATAGAGAAGGACATCAATAGTCTTGTTCAGAAGAAACCTGACATACCATTATCACCCAAATTGCAACCAAACCCATATATTAATCACAGAAAGAAAATCATAGAAACCACAACACCTAATAGATGCAAACATTGAAATCATATTACGCTAACAGTCCAATCAAGAAACCAATTATTGAATTTCCACTTTCCCAGTGATCAATAGGTTAGTTTATGACTAAAAGAGCAAGGTTGTGATTCTTAGCATGTAAAAAAATCGAATTTTGTTTTCTTCAGAATAAATTTCTAGAGATTAGAGAAAGAACAACCACCTCTTAATGATATCAAGAGCCTGGTCATTCACAAATCCACCTTCCACGAGTCCCGGAGTATCAATGATGTTCAAAGTGAAGCCAGCGCGGCTCCGCGAGAACATCATAGGCCTCAGCCCTTCAGACTGCACAGACGAAGAGATCAACACAAACAAAACCAAAGGAAACCCATAAAACAAACAATCAAGACATAGAATGAAAGAATCAACCTGAAAAGCGCTAACAGAGGCCACCCGCTCACCCAGAATAGAGTTTACAGTGGACGATTTCCCCACCCCGCCCTTCCCCAGCACCAAAATCGTCACCGTGCTCACCTCCTGGACAAAAATACATGGAATTCAAGGTTTTCACGAAAAACAATTGATGAAATACCACAAAGAGATCGAAAGGGGGCGAACCTCTTGCTTGAGCTTGCTGAGAAGCTCGTGTAGCTTGGTTTGGGTAGCTCCGGGGAGGCTCTGGATGCCAAGCCACTCGCGCGCTGGTTGGGACGCCATTGGAGGTCTCCACCGAGCAACAGCAAGCTTCGAATGCACCGCGGCGCAAACCCAATCTTGCAGGGCTTTATCTCTTTCAAAACCCTTTTTTTATAAATAGTTGAGTTCTTTTCCCAATATGACCGCAAGCTTTGCTTTTTTTAATTTTTAACTCCTTGATTTGTTTGAAATTTTTATTTTATCAGCTTATCTCTCTTTAAAAAGATAATATTATGCGGGTAAATTTTTTAAGTGGGCACTTAATAATAATTTTTTTTGTTGACAAAAATAGATAAATCACGGCTAAGTGGGCACTTAACTTAGTTTTTATTGTAATAATTCAAATACTGACTTTTAATTTATATTAAAATCAGAATAAAATTTTTATTTCATTTCATCAACGGAATAATTGGAGTTTTTTAGTGAATAATGTGGACACAGGAATATATGCATGAATGATATCTATGTCACCTAAAACTCAAAGAATAACTGCAATTACCTCAGTAAATAATGTGGACACAGAAATATATGCATGAATGATATCTATGTCACCTAAAACTCACAGAACAACTGCAATTACCTCAGTGAATAATGTGGACACAGAAATATATGCATGAATGATATCTATGTCACCTAAAACTCACATAACAACTGCAATTACCTCAGCCGATGAAATGAAATCAAAATTTAATACTTATTTTGATATAAAATTAGTGTTTAAATCAAAATTTAGTACCCACCGATCATATGCTTGTCTTGTTTAAATTAATTAAAAATGTTGGTGTTCATGTCCAAAGTTAGAATTCTCATGGTCTGGGATAAATAACTTTGATTTAATTAAAATCACTTAAAATAATTATTTACAAATTAAAATTTTATTTTATTTTTCCAAGTAACTATTTATTAATATAAGTAAATTCGAAAATTTTAATTATCAGCCAATTTTATTGATACAATTACATTTTACAAAAGAAAATTAGTGAAATATCCCTACTCAGCACAGGGTTATCAATATCAGCATCTGTTGCATGAAATAAGAAAATTCATACACATTCAAATTAATGAAACAAACCGTACACAACTCACCTAAAACTTAAAAGAAAATAATAATAATAATAATATAACATAATAAATAAATAAATGATAAGACAACAAACAACACCTTAAGTCCTCATTTTCTCATTAGTGTTATTCTATTTTACATATATTCCTGTGTATTGAGTTTAGAGCTGGAACATAACTAAATGACCATGCATAAACCCATACAAACACAGCAAAAACAAAGGCAAAAGCTGAAAGGACTGGAAACACCAGTGCTTCAGCATCTCATGAGATTTGTGTGCAATGCTCTACACTTAAAAGACCAGGACATCTGCTAGAAATAAACATGTTATGGATGAGTTCCAGTGATGGCTGAAGCTCCAGAATCATTGGGTATTGAAGTAGGTCAATTGAAGCGTCTTTTGAACAAAGCATGGCGCTTTGAGGGATCCTTTGGCTTGCTTTTGAGGGCACCTTGTTTGCCCTTTCCAGTGCTGCACAAGAAGAATGTAATCAGAACTAGGGTAGCAAATAATTAGAAGGAAGTAAGATGGAGTACTTGTATTCCATGTAGATATGACCACCAGCTCCCGAGAAAGCACTCATGGAACCTGATGTTCGACGGGCCTTTTGGAGAGCAATATCATCTGCATCCTCTTCCAATTGCTCGAGACCCACCGCATCATCACCAGCATTCAACAGCTGTGAAGTAAAAGAATAATTGATCAATTGTTGAAATTCTATGAGTTTAAAATTATGAATACATAAAAAATAATGGGTTTAAACTATAGATAAAGAGAGTGTTAAAAAAAACCTTGTTGAGAAGATCGAGTTGTTCGTCAAGGCTGTGATAACTAAGATCAGGCCCTGAATCTGGAGGTGGCAAGCTGGTGATGACCTGCCAATATGTAATATCACAACATTGAGAACTGAAATATATGGAAAGGCGAATTCTCAGTGGTCTACTACTGCAGCACTGGAAAATAATTACTACATCATAGTCAAGAACAAAAAGCATTATTGACCAATAAATAATTGTTGGTCTCCTGAAGTGCTCCTTTGAGTCGGAACTTCTTACCATTAATCAAGTATAACAACATTTCAACATGTAGAAAGGGCTTTCAGAAAATAAAGCATAACATTAACTTTTTAATTCATAAAAGGCGGCATAAAATCTTCTGTTAAGTGAGTTGGAGAAGATTTATCACCAGACAGGCACATACTAGAACTTCTTTAAGAAGTTAATTAAGCTAAAAATACAATCTTTAATTAGAAGACACATGGCAAAGATCTCCTACAGTGGTTTGTCCATGTATAGTGAAAGTCAAACACACTTGTATGTTGAATAAAATTCACACCTTGGAAATTTTACACTAGAACATGACGTACTTCCAATTACAAATAACAATATTCTCTATCAAAACAATATCTGAGAATTCTTATAGAGTATAAAATACATTTCTAATGGTTATAGAAAGAAGGAGCTACCTTAAAGCTATAACCCTGGTCGATCAAAAATTGTTGCCTTTTTGTAGAATAATACATCTCCTGCATTTGAATAAGACATAGCCATTTTTCAGTGTTCTTGGAACTGTAATAAGGATAACATAAATAAGAAGCACTTCAAATGATGCTCAAAGGTTATAGAGATTAGAATCATAGCAAAGGATATCTTAGAAAAAGGAACACCGACCTGTGTATCTGTGGACACCAAAGAATAGAAGAAGGCATTGTATTCTTCTTTTCCACCAGCCATTCGATCTTGATGTCGACCCTATAAAGCAAACAACAACAGCAAGCAATTGAATTTTGCACCAATGTACAATATGACACCAAACAACAAGAAAATTCAAGTTGTGATATGCGTTCTGTATAAATAACAATTTAGATTATCTCACCAGATGTATCCTGTTAAATCCTTCGATAATAGGATAAAGGAATTATTCAAGAGTGGGAAAATTTACTTCCGATTATAGTACATTCAGTAAAGTTTTCTATCTCCTAGTAAAGTACGAGCTGTTGACGTGAATTTTTTCCCCAAATTTCCCCACCTAGGGTCCTTTCATGTTCTTACATTTCAATTTTTGAACCTTCCACAAACATGTACTTCTCCCTAACATCCAAAGATGGTTGACAGCAGAGGAGAGCCCAATAATAGACATGTTTATCATAGTAATTTTTAACAAGGGCATACCTTTGCCCTAAGAATTCGTCCCAACCGCTGGGCTTCTTGACGCCGTGAACCAGCATGCGAGGATATCTGAATTATCACGTTCGCTTCAGGAATATCAATTGAATTATCACCCACCTAAAAATCATCACATAAAGATCAATATGGCCAGCAGCAGAGTGATCATGCATAGACAGAACAGAAACCAAAGAAAATATCAACAGAGTTCAAAATCTCATGATAGTATGGAAATGGGAAAAAGGACCTTATCCTACAAAAGAAAATAGCAACATTATAACAAAATGGTGATCTTTATCACGATTGCCCAAGCTATGTCCACATGTGGTGTCCTCACACAGGACTAATATACAAACATGTCATCTTAACTACATCACTTTATAACCAAATTACTTAAAAGTTTTAAACTCAAACATAGGCACAGCCACACAGGGCAAGGGAGCATCTGTCCAATTTTCCAACTTATTTGCATCCCTTGAGAACCAAAACCTAGACCTTAACATCCAAAGGTCTTACCAACCTATCTCATTCAGACATGGCAGCATATTCCAACTTATGTGCCATCAAACACGTCAACATATGTACTAGACTTTAGTGTCTCATGAATCTATAAACTTGCGTGTCAAGAAGCCCAAAATATCAAAGCATCAACAATCCGAAAATATCAAATTACTCCTCAATGCTTTCTTAGAATTTATCATTTTAATCCTCTTCATCAAAATGTGATACAAATTTCGTTAAGAGCCAAGTTATCAAAACTAGCTTTGTCCTTTCTCTGCCTCAGTTTCTATGCTGAGTGTTTCATTTATATTCACATTATCCATTGCCTCCAAGCACTCTCACTAGCATATTTAATCATAATATGTGCTCATTGAAAATGGAAAACTTAGCTTTACAAACCTGCATCATTTCCTGAGAAAACTTCTAGATTCAATTTACTTATGATATGCATACACCCAAAATAAAATTTCATCAGTGTCAATAATTATGTTTCTCGATTAGCTGTTCATCCAACCAATGAATTTTCTTATCACAAACCACTATTTAAGATAAAAATTCAACAGATGTACATAAATCTTCCTTAGTAGGCTAAAAAACCAATTGGTTGCTAAAACAAGCATTATGATTATTTTGCAGGATCTTGTACTCAACATTATCAGAGGAAAGTTCCTAAGAGTAAGAGATCTTGCCAACTGATCATTATAGAAATTAATAACTGTTAAGCTCCCTTGAATTTTTTTGTTAGTTAAAGAAATTCATCTTTGGTCATCAACTGTGTGCTTGAATTCTAAGTACCAAGTCCAGAGTTCTGGCTTCCACCTTTACAGCACAAAAGCCCATATTTCATACAAATTAATAATGGAAGGCATGCAATGTTTAAATTCCCCATCTGGATCACACTCAAGATAATCGATGTAGCATACCTTGGAGAGGAAGATTGTGTTCACATCTGGGCTGTGCTTGAATGCCTCAAGAATTTTTGTCCTTTCCGGGTGACTGAATCATGTATAGATCAAAAGTTCAATAAAAATGAAAGCACAAAGACAAAAATAAATAAATAAATAAATAAAATAAATAAAAGAACTCATCAAAACAGCCACACAAAAACCTGGTTGCACCATAGATCATAGGTTTCCGAAGTTTCATGGCATATGCAGTAAGAGCAAAAAGATTATCAGCAAATACTATTATCTTATCACCACGCTGCTGCTCATGAAAGCGAATGAGGAACTCGCATGCCCGGAATTTGTTTGGATTCATAACATAAAGTGCCTGACAATACAAGAATTGGTACAAGCGTGAGAAATTAGTAAGAGCTACAAAGCTCAAAAGAGCCTACTTAAAAAGACATTGAAGAATCAAGGAAGTAAATGGTTAAATATTCTGCAAATCATCTACCAAACAGACAATTGGACGATAGATGAGATCACCAAAAATAGGAAATGCACACGGCAAGTATGTCACTGTCAAGAACACTCCTAATATAAGTTATGATACAATATGTCACATTATTTACTAACTGGTGTATATTGCCTTAAAATAACTTCGTCTCTATAGAAGTAAATATAGCAATACAGTTCACACTCAGTTTCATATGCTAAATTGTTAAATGAGTTTGAAATTAAAATGCCAATTATAGAAGCACAAATACATCCACATGCTAGATGCTTGCTAATCAGTCCTTTGTAGTATTTACTGAAGTCATGCTCAATTTCATGGACACCATCCTGTTTCGCCAAAAGTTTAAATTGGAATTGACATTTGCCTAGCATCTTTGGGCATGCAACAGATACTAGTTTAGAGAAATGACTTGCTTTTGCGATCTGTAACTTGTTTTGTGTTCGGGTGTCACAACAGAATGAAAATGCCAATTATTAATCGCATTTTTAAAAGCAAATACGAGACAAGCCTTTGCGTTAAATAAGTTATTCTTGAATGTGCTGCTATTATAAGCACAGCAAATCATTTTTATATTGAACCCACCAATTTTCTTACTCTTTGGTGGTTCCTTTCTAGCAAACCCCCAATGAATGCCAGAAGGACAAACCTTTACTACCAAACAGTACTGACTGCAATAATAAGCACCATCTGACCAAAGTAGTTGGTCCTCTTAAATAATTTGCACATATCTCTTTTCATCACTAATAGTTAATGATATTCTGAAAACATGCACACATACAGTGTCCTAAAAAAAGCATGATTTCGTATACCCTTCCCACCAAACTTACATCTCTTGACACATCATCCTAAAACAGGGTGATGAGAACAGAAGTTTTGGAAAGGAATAAGGGGAAATCATCAATGTACTTTAAAAACAAATTTTAAAGTCAAACAGTGTAATGACACCAAACAGATTTGCTCAGCCACTAGAGCAAAACATAAGCAGTAAGCCAGTACTTTAGAACAAAAATATGCAGTTGGCTGCCATAACAGAAAGCAAGGAAGCACAGGGCAACCATCAATTAATAGGCTATCCTAAGTGTAAGGAACTCATAAAATGCCAGACATGCTAACATCAACATAGAGATATACCTGCTTTTTCTTTGAATTTTCTTTTTTCAAATACTCTGCGAAGAACTCCTTTGTCATCGGGCACCATACTTCAGCACACTGAACATTTGCTATGAACCCACCTTTTACCAAGTCTAGCCAGTTAGCTTCATAAAGCTTAGGTCCAATAAGGAAGTTCAAGTCTGTTATACGTTCATCTTCTCTCACAAGTGTTGCTGCAATTTCCACAAAAATAATGAGGAAACTAAAGAAGAACAAAATTGAAATATATACCTCACAGGAAAAAATGCAAGAAGTTCTGTATAAAACACCAACCAGTTAACCCGAGCTTGCAATGAGATTTTGTGATACTGATGACCTTCCGAAACATATGTGCAGGGACCACATGCACCTAAAAAAGTAAAGTTACATACATCGTCGCTGAACTGAATGTTGTACAGACAATCATAACATCAAGCGAAATTTAGTCAGTTTATGCTCACAATATTAAGCCAAAAGAATACCTCATCCATGAGAAGTAATCCCCATTCTCTATTTCGTATCTCTTCAATGATCTTTTCAGAATCTTCCGATCGCTTGCCTCCAAAAGCAACCATGTTATATGTGGTTACAACTACACCAGCATTACCACGAAATCTTTCTTTGCTATCAGAAGTAAACCGAGAAATTTGCTCTTCTCGTATGGTGGACCAAAGCTTAAACTGAAAAGCCCATTGATCCACAGAAACTGCATTGGTAGCTAAACAAAGGCAACTTTTTTTAATCCGGCAAGCTGCAGACACACCAACTAAAGACTTTTCCAGCACCACAAGGTAGCACAATAATGCCAGATCTTGCACGCCCTACAGTTACAATAGAACACAAGTTGAAGCATTATCATCTATTAAGCCAACAGCAGTGATAAATTGCAAACATCTGTCTTCAATGATACTCACCACATGTAACTCATCTCTACTCTGTATTATGAAGTAATTAAACAAACTAAAGAAAGTTGTTCCTATACTTGAAGCAATTAGGTCATCACAGCATATAGTGATGAAGTAGACAAAAGTTGGAGGGAATCGAAACTCCCTTGACCTAGTTGATGCTTGATTATACTAGGAAAGCAGATTCAAGAGTCTACAGTTAATCTAGTTTTGAACTGCTATTCTCCAAATAATGATGACTGACTGAATATCAGAAATATTTTATTGTACTCTAAAGGCAATAATTCATCAAGCTAAAAACAGAAAGACAACTAAAAATGTTCAATAATAACATTCGAACAAATAAATTTAAATGAATTGTTATCATTATGAACAAACATGTTTTATACAAGAGGAGAACTTATATAAAATCTAAAAAATCCTTGTCATACATTAATCTTACCATTTCCAAACATCTTACTCAGACTCTTCTCCTGATATGGTCTAGGTTGAGCATGAGGTTTCAATTCCATGTTCAAGTCAGGGTTCACCTACATTAGCAAAATAAAAGAAGTTAAGAACTATTCTACACCTATGGTGGGTGGGTGTGTGCACGCGTGTATGTGTGTGTCTGTGTAACTTCAGATTTAGCACTCACAGTATCATTTCTGAAGTCATACTCCTCAAGCATAGGAAAATTTAAGGCATTTGGTAAGCAACGTTGTTTGACATTCTCAACCTGTAATGAAAGAGATGTGTGTATGTTAAACAATTAATTTTTTCGATCTACCAAGCCTCTGATTTAATGAAGTAATAGCCATAGTACCTGAGCCGGATCAATTTCAAAAGAATGTGTTTCTTTTTCTTCAGCAGCAGCCAACTCTGCTCCATTTAGTAATTCCCCGTGACTTGCTTCTATTTCACCAGGAGTTTTGCTAATAGTAAACGCATCTCCGTGGGAATCCTAAAAGCAGAAGAAAAACCAAGACAATAATAACAATGAGTAACTAGACAAGTAACAATTACCAGAAACCTAAAACTGGCAATTGATGCATGCTTCTTAAAGAGGAATCCAAGTATCTGTATTTTGTAGAAGCACATATGAACATAAGAGGAAAGTTTCATCATCCAGAAATGCAGTTTGCAATAAAAAATAATAATAATAATAATAATAATAAAAAGGTATAGCAAAAGGGCCCAGAATATGTTCAACAGGAAGGAAACCCTCTTCATATTTATCAGTCTCTTAAATCTCCAAATTAGTTGCCAACTGTCTCAGATGCCATTTGGCCAAAATCTATATATATTAACTTGTGCTTCCATCTACACATCACAAGAAAATTTTGAAAGCACAAACCAAATATAATTGTGTGGAGAATAGAATAGTTTATATATTTTGCAGCACAGATACATGCACTAACAACCATATTTTTTTAAGCAACAAATGAAGGAATATAGAGGCAATATAAGAAAGACGGTAGATTTAATATGTTAATAATCATGATTTTCTATTGCAGAACTAAGACACACTGGTCTTATCTATAATCAGATAAAACAAAATATTTTATCATCTTGAAAAAGAAGAATTTTAACAGGTGAATACCTCATACTGAGAAATCCTGGCACGAGATATAACATCATCTCTGAGCAATGTCCTTAGCACCTGCTAATGCACAACATTTCACAATCCTGTAAATAATTTGGAGAAAAGAAAAACAGAGGAGCTCATGCTTTTGCAGTAGTTGCCTCAGGGAATGGCGATTCAATGAAGTATCTGTTCTTCTTCAGCACGAGCTTTACTTTACCATAGTTGGCAGTGGAGGCATATATGAAATCTATCATCTCCTGTGGCAACTTCGTCTTTGACAGCTTGTTAAGGACGCTGACTATAGTCTCTGTCTCAAGCCCAACCGAAACAGCAGCATATAAAGAGTGAGGAGTAAGGTTATACTCATGCATTGACTCAGGCCTATCATCAAATCAAGACAACATTCAACAGCATACCCAAAAAAATAAAAAATAAAAAATAAAAGAATCAAATTTGGTTTCAATCAAAGACCTGCAAACAGGTTCAGCGATGGCGATGAGGAAGTCATAGGCTTGTTTGTAGAGCGGGGAGAAGGTCTCCAAGAAGATGCGGCCATCCGCGCAAGCCCAGAGAGGGCGGTTGACATGATCTGGCTTAAGCTCAAGCTTCGTGAAGTCCCTCTTCTTGGTCTCCCTCTCACCTTCAATCCACACAACATCTAAAACAAATCCCCAGCAAATCGGCAACAAAACTCTGATTGAAAAATCAAGAATCAGTACCTCCACGAGAATCCTCATCAAATTCTTCAGCGAATGCGAGATCGTCATCATCGCCGCCATGAGATGAAGGTAGGCCCTTCCCAAAGGTTTTCAGCTTCTTGCTGGGGCGGCCTCGATCACCTGAAAAGGGATTGAAGGATCGTGAAGAAGGAATCAATATCGAATGCGAATTCGAAGCCAAAAAAGCATTACCATCGCCGGCCATGGATCGAAGAAGCGAGGAACCACAAGCACGAGAATCGAAGGGAAAAATCAACACCACCGCGCTGCTGAGAAGGTGGATTTATAGTGGCACCTCAAGAGATTATTTTTACAAATGAACCCTTTAGATGCGCGTATATTAATGATAATATAGTCACTTTCTTAGAAGTTATATAAGCTTGAATAAATTTAATAATTTTCTGGGTTTTTTCGGAAAATTAGCATAAAGTTTGCTATTTTGGCACACACACCCCCGAAAAAGTTTAAAATAAAATTTCATTATTGCAGTTTGTAGTTTTGCCCCAACATCCGGACAAAATTTAAAATAAAATTTCAAATTCATTGGGTTTTTCTACAAAAATGTCATGATTTTGCAATTTTGCAACATAACCTAAAAAAATTCAAAAATAAAATTTTAAATCATTAATTTTTAGGAAAAATGACATTTATGCTAAGGAGATTAGGAACTATTATATCTTATCTTTTGTTTAGTAAGCTAATATGATATGATAGTTTATTTTACCCACCACTTGATAACTAATCTTTTAAGAGAGCTAGAATAAGAATAGATAAAGTAAGAGAAAAATTAAAATTTATTCTTTTCTTTTCTTACTTCTTTACCTTTTTATTTGGTTTTTCTCTTGTTTACCGTCTAAACTTCGATGTATTTTTTTTTATTTTCGATTGTAACAAAGAAACCTATCAACAAAAATATTTATCAAAAAAATAATTTCATTTAAAAAATATATAATTATATTATTTAAAAAAATAATTTTATTTATTTACATATCATTTCATTTCACATACTACTCATTAGTGGGCATCAACTACTATTTCCCCAAAACAGGGCCCATGAAGTTTATCAAGTTTGCAAAAACGCTCCCAAAAAAATAAAAATAAAATTTTAAATGTACTTGGTTTTTCTGCAAAAATGCCCTAAAGTTTTACAATTTTGCATAACACCCGCGGAAAATTTTAAAATAAATAGCCAAAGCCTTGAATGAAATAACCCAAACACTTTAACTTCTGAATCAATACTTTTCAGGGTGAATGTGAAATTATAAATATTTTAAGGGTGCAACTGTAAGAACGAAACATATATAAGAGAAGCGAAAGCGAGAACAGCAGAGGATTTCGCTGCGGTTTCTCCCGTGATCGATCGAGAGGAAGAAGATGTCTGGAGGGATTGCGCGTGGCCGCCTCGCCGAGGAGCGCAAGTCGTGGCGCAAGAATCACCCCCATGTTCGGCTTTCTCTTCTCTTTGGATCTATGATCTCGTTTTTCTTGTTGTTTTGATCATCTTTATGTGTGAGGTTGAAGATCTCTTTGATTCTAGGGTTTCGTAGCTCGGCCGGAGACGTTTTCGGATGGCAAAGTGAATTTGATGGTGTGGAATTGCATCATCCCGGGAAAGAAGGGGGTAAATCCTTAGCATTTTGCTCTTGCTGTGTGTCTTCTGTTTCAATTTCATCATCATCTGATTCAAATTGGATCATGGCATCATGTTTGATATTGATGATTGTTTTCATTGATATATGTAATTAATGAGTGATTAGAGTGATGCTTGGATTATGATATGATGTTGTTGGATCATTCATTGCGAGTTTGATGATTGTTTTGGATGAATTTCTTTATTATTTGCTGGAGTGATTGTCTAAGGGATCTTTCTCTTGAAATCTTTAGGATAGAATGTCATAAAAGTTAAAGTCAAGCCAGGTTTTATATCTTTAAGGGCTCTTCCTTAATGGAAATCATTGTATGACTAAGTTTGGAGATGAATATTGCTCTTTTATTCTTTATTTTTAATTTTATTTTTATTTTTTTTGCCATGACAAGTGGCTAGGCCGCCAAAGAAAAGAGAGGTATATACAAATCTCAATGGAGTAGGTAGGGGCAGGGCCTCGTGCAGCCACTGCTCACACTGTCAAAAATGTGCTCTCACCCGCTCTCACCACTTGTGAAGAGTTTTTATGGGGAGTCGAATACCAATAGACCTCTTGGTCATTGGCTCTTTACCCACTAGTATTATCATCAGGATCTGTTGATTATACTAGATTATGTGTGGTGACACATTTTTGTTGGACCACACTCTGAATATATGAATGCTTGTCATTAGCTTGTTTTTAGTTTGTTGTTATCTTGTGATTAGATTATCGTTAGCTTATCTTATGAGTTCAGCATAATATTTGAATAGTGCCTTATGTGGATAACGTTTACCATAGCATGACTAATATGGTTTGTCATTGTAATTGTGACCAACTTTCATTGCAATAAAAGTATGGTAAATGTTGTTTTTTTTCCGTGACTTATAATTCATGAGTTAATGGAGAAGATATTCGTCTAAATACGAGCCTTTGAATTTGTTTTTAAAAGAAGTGAATCATTCTAATTCAAAAGCTTTTAAAGTTAATAGGAAACTAAAGGAAGAAAGCCATATTTGGATCTTTGGTCAAGATTTTTTTGTTTTATTACTTTGTTTATCTCCCGTCTATTTTGTTCTTTAAAATAATTATATATGTGTTGTATATGCGTGTGAGAATGTGGAGTGTCATATGCTTGTAGACTTGTACAATGCTATCCTTGCAGGACTTGTCTGCCTTTGACAGGAAGTGAATTTCTATCACCATCATTTTCCATAAAAGTGTAATTAAGCCATTTAAGAACAGTAGCATAGAGTGTACAAGTTTTTAATAGTTAGCTCAACAGGGGACCCTATTTGGACTGAAGAGTCTTTAATCTAATTTTGTCCCTGGTCTTTGACCTCTTAGTTGAAATTTTATGATTGTTTTGCTTTTGCTGATTTCAAAAACTGCTCTTTCTTGACCATTATTGCAAAAAGTTTTAACGAATTCTTTTATTAGTAAGTCAATGCTATACTTCTTCCAAAGATATCATTGAAGCTTTGATAGTTTGATCAGTTTCTATAAAAAATCATGGGAATCATAATGTTGAAATTCTACAAACTATTGCAGACTGATTGGGAAGGTGGTAACTACCCTTTAACACTCTTATTCAGTGAAGATTATCCGATCAAACCTCCAAAGTGCAAATTCCCACAAGGCTTCTTCCATCCAAACATCTATCCATCTGGAACAGTCTGCTTATCAATCTTGAATGAGGACATTGTAAGCTTGCAGTGCTATAATTTAGGCCCATTAACTAATCCTTGGTTGTGAATTACATGAACTTGCTGATTAGCATGTTTGTGATATTTCCAGGGATGGAGACCTGCTATTACTGTGAAACAAGTTCTAACTGGGATCCAAGACTTGCTGGATCAACCAAACCCGGCCGATCCAGCGCAAACAGAAGGGCTTTCAACTCTTTATCCAGGTTTACATTCTTTCGGAATCTTTAACTATGTTATCATTTAACAAGCTCATTTCTTCTGTTCAATCATTTGGAATTTCCTAAATAAACAGGAACCAGAGGAGTACAAAATCCGGGTTCGAAATCAGGCGAAGATGTATCCTCCACCGGTTTAAAATCCCTGGTTACCCACCAATCTAATTAAGAATTTAGTGTTATTGCTTTGGTCAAACAAATCTCTTATTTTATCATAGTTTTTCTGGTGAAGATTTACGTCTTGGAGCTTTTGTTAGTTGCCATTTTATGTTCATAAAGTAACAGTGTACATTTTATTAGTATTGATTGCTTGCTAGCTGCCTTTGTTTCATTTGTTGACACTCTGGTTTTTTTTGTTTGATTAACTGGCTTTGTGTTATCTTGCAAACGACCTTGTAATGTTTTTTAAGTAGCTCTCCATCCTTATTCCTTATCTAGATTTCATTGGTTTTTTTTTTAATATTAAAACGCCATCTGAGTATCACAAACAGATACTCAAATATCCTTTGCTAGCTTTTCTTAATCATATATATATATATAAATATTGTGAGTGAAAAAACACAGCTGGCAGTCATGTGACTTCAAATTATTTTTCTCAGATATCAGATGCTCTGAAAATAAGCAATAGATTATCTTATGTCCTTTGCACTGTTTAAATCATTTTTTTTTAAAAAAAAAAAACCTCAAAATTGCCCATTTTAAGAGCTTATAAATGAAACTATGATTCTTGGTATGATTTTTCTTATAAATGTAATATATCACTTTTATTATTTTAAATTATTTTTTTTATAAATAAATCACTAATTTGTTAGGAAAAAAAATTTAGTACAAACACATAAAAAAAATAAAATAAAAGAAAAGAGACCGACATAACTACAAGTACAATCAGGGTGTGATGCACCTCTTCATGTTTAATTTCTTCAAAAACATGCAGGTTAATTATTAAACAAAAACACCCCTCCACCAACAAGAAATCATCTACCCTACCCTACACATAGGCTCCCCAAACCCAAACCCAAACCCACTCCCACAAAAATACAATCTAATCTCCAATCCCAATCCCAATCCCAATCCCAATCCCAATCCCAAGGCAAACAACATAATAACTAACAATTATAATAAATCCAAAACAAGGCGGCCACATATTTACACTCCCCCACATGCCACCACCTTCCAAGAACCCTCTCAATTCTCAATACCACCACCTTCCATCTTCTTTCCATCCCCCCACTTTCAACACGCTCTCCAGTCAAAATCCCAAGTCCAAACTCCACTTCTCCCAAATTATCATTCTCTTCCTTCCTCCCTTCCTCTATATATATACCCTCATATATACACACTCAAACCCAACTATCAAAAACATCATCACTACATAAAACTCAAATGGGTTCACCATCAAACACACACACTGAAGAAGAAGAAGAAGAAGAAGAAGAAGAAGCAGCATACTATCAACTCCCAAAACTCATCTTCTATCTCACCATCTTCATGTCTTCTCTTCACCACTTCCTTTTCAAAGCCTTCCATCTCTTTGGCCTTTCTGACCTTCTTCTTCTTGATGATCTTTCCTCTTCTTCTACTACTACTACTACTACTACTACTACTACTTCTTCATGCAAAGTTATGAGTAATTATTCTATTGATGAAGTTTTGCCTGTGGTTAAGTATGAGCAAGTTATGGCACAAGGGACAAGTATCACTGATGGTGGATGTATAGTTTGTTTGCATGAGTTTCATGGTGATGATGAAGTTAGAAAACTCACTAATTGCCGCCATGTTTTTCACCGTTGTTGTCTTGATGGTTGGCTTGATCTTGGCAGGATGACTTGTCCTCTTTGCAGGTCTCCTCTTTTATCTGTTGCTGTTGCTGTTGATGAACCATCTTTTTCCTTTGTATCTGAAACAAATCATTTGTTTCATTAATCACTGAGATCATTTAATTCTTTTTATATTTTTTTTTAAAAAAAAAAGTAGAGAGAGAGCAAGATGCAGTGAAGTGATGATGAGGGAATTTGTGGGGGTTGCCATTCCTGTCTTGCTTTTTTTTTTTTGGGAGATTTGTTTTGTTAATTCTTGTAAATATTTATGAGGGAAATTATGAGAAATATTGTTTTGGTACAGTTTTATTAAGATTGGTTTCACTCCACTTCTTCTCTTTTTTTTTATTATTTATTGAAGAAAAAGATGTGTCATTTATTGGTTATTTGTGGCTTGTAAAGAGCTTTGAAAACTTGGTTACTTTATTTTGTTGTTATCTCTTTTGCTTTGGTGGCACTGAAAGATTTAAGTGGTGACTTGTCAATGTCTTGCATAATTTTAAGTTAAACATAGTGGAATTAAGGCTGCTTCTTTGTTATTAATTAAAGAATTTAGAATATTAAAAACATTCTTGTGTTGTTGATCTAAATTTTAATGATAATTTATAATGCACATCTCTAACATTTTTTAAGAAAAAACTATTATTCCAATCCCTTTAAATTAATCAAGAGTTGAATTGTTTTAATTAAAATAAAAGAGTTGGAAGAGTACATCTTGTCCACTAAATTCTTAAAAACTATAACTTTAGTGTTTTTGTTTTTTGTTTAATGTGCATATATACCGCCAAAAAAAAACATAAATAGCACATGGTTCAATGAACAACAAAATGAAATTTCACACTCTATTGGCGTACGGTGATATGAGTAAGATAGGAAGCATATAATTAGGTTATGGACCATCAAAAATTGACAAGGAATACATCTTAAAAAAAAAAATTATTTAGATTTTTGTGAAAGATGTGGGGGACCATACCTTCCATTACTCAATTATGTGCACATTAAACAAGTGTTACAGGTCTTTGTTTGAGATTTGGTTTTTTAAAAAAAAAAAAATAGATAAACCATTTCCATTAAATAACAGCTGGGAAGTACAAAAAATTAATTATAATAGAAAAAGATAAAAAAATAAACATAACAACAGACATATATCATAACAAAACAGTCCATTTGTAATGATAACTAAAAAACAATTAAAAAAAAGATACAAAAAAATAAATGATGAATGATAAAAGAAACTAGTGAATAAAACAAAACTAAAAACTAAAAACGGTAGGCCCTTTATTCGCTGGAGAATTTAAACTCAAGATTTTGTTTTTTTTAGTGTTGTTACACGGGTTAGGTAGAGAGACAAAGTAGATATTCCTTGACTTCACGAGCATGCGCACAAATTTTAGATACTTATTTGAAAAAAAAAATTATAATTCATGTGAAAATTATTAGATGACTTTATAATTGAAAGTGGTGGAAAATCTGAGATTTTAGTAGATATTTCAACCCTTTATTTACACTTTAGCGTCCGATTAAAGTTTAGAATGTGATTTAAGCCTTTAACATGCGTTTCTCATGTGATTATCTTGTAATTAAAGAATGCATGGAATGGATTGATCATCATAATACAATTGATTATTTTATAATCAAATCTTTAAACAGTTCCAAAACATTATTTATATACATATAACTCATTACACACATCCAACACCACTAAAACATTAATCTAAATCAATTTTTATAAAGCTCTCAGTATCTTTTCCCGACTATTTTAGAGCATGTAACTGTTAAAAAATTTGTAAGTCATGACCAAATAAACCCCAGATTATTTTAGAGGATTTACCTGTTAAAAAAACTGGTAAATCAAAGACCAAAGAAAAAATCAAGAAGCACAATGAAACACAAAAATCATCAATTGCTCTAAAGCAAAAGAAGACAAAAACATCCTCATCATCACAGATGTACACACACATACACACCCACTTTATTTGCCCTAAATGTTTTTATTAAATTGATTTTCCATGGTAACACAGTTAATTATCATCAAATGAGTTTATCAAATGACTTCATAAATAGATAACCTGAATAGTTATCATCCGCTTAAGCAATCAATTTAATAATCCTGCTCAGTACAGATAGCATATACTCATGATACAAAGAACTTGACCTTCAAAGAGTTAGTTACAAAAGCATAACAAAAAAAATGATACAAACACTTGTTAAACATTCAGATAATCCGAACACGGCAAGTAAACCGAAATTTTTCACATTAAAAACACAAGAAGGGAAGTATTTCAATTGGAATTTTGTCACAAAATGAGATGATGGAATTGAAGTCACTTATACCCAGCAGGAGGGTAACCTTGTGGTGGATAAGCAGGAGGAGGGTAGCCATAAGCATGGCCTTGAGGGGGAGGTGGATTTCCATAAGGCTGGCCATATGGTTGAGGAGGTGGTGGTGGTGGTTGTGGATATCCATAAGGTTGTCCATAAGGTTGAGAAGGTGGTGGTGGTGGTGGTGGATATCCAACATTGGGAGGCAAAGGTTGATCAATGCGAGACATCTGTTGCATTGTTGGTGGAGCCATTACCGGTAGTGGTGGCCCAAACACACCGTCTCTCTTGTCTAATTCAATCTTGTGTTGAGTCTGCAGTTAATTGAATGAAATCAATGTTGGTTTAGAAAAGGTTCAATCTGTGTCTATGTGTAAATGTTTTGTTTTGGTTTTTGTTTACCTGCATGCATGCGCAGACCCTGCAAAATAGGAATTGGATATGTGTTAGTTTGGATGGTTAAGAAGATGGAGTTCAGTGAGAGTGAGTTGAGTAGTTTTACGTGCAGTAAACGAAGTCGGATAAGCAGGAGAGGATCTGGGCTGCTTCTTGGATTTCTTCACTTCCGACAATCATTGCGACGATGGAGAAGATGCAAGCAACTTGTTGTAGGCAGAACATAAACCCCTGAAATTATAAAATGATACGAGTTTAAAGAAAACATTTCTTTGTTTAAATATGAACTCATCTTGAGAGAAAGAGAGAGAGAGAGAGAGGGAGTACAATTATGCAATTATCACATTGAGTGGTTTGAATATTGAACTCATCTTGAAGCATGAACCTCGTTGAGGCAACTGAATTACCAAAGCATAGAAAAACCTGCACATATGTGGAACAATTGCAGTTCAGAAGAGGAAATATTCAGTTACATGGTACTTTGCATACATCACTGCTGAAAGAAAGTAGTTACAGCCAAGTCAGGATACTGTTGATGATGAGCATGATGCAGGTTAAGGACAGAGTACAAAGAAAAAGTATAAACATAATTAGGGCATCTAGCATGCATCTCTGAAGACATAAAAGAATCTTCTTTTTTTTTTTGACTTATTTCAACCATTTGTAAAGAGTATTTCACGTTTTTCACATATTAGAGCATCTCTTTCACCGAATATCTTAAGACTAGCAGCCAACAATAACTTTTTCCAATTATTTCACTTTATAGAAATAAAATATTCACCTCTGTGCACAAACAGAACTCGGGGCAGCGACTTTCTCCACACTTGCCACTGCATGGTAGATAACCACCACAACAGGTATATCTATAGCAGACAAGGTGTGACACTGTCAACATTAAATTCAGAGGAATGTTTGAATTAGCACAAGTTGTATTGAAGAAAAGAGTGAGCAATAATTACCTTGACATGTCATTGTACAGAGCTCGTTTTCTAAGCATGTATGACACACATGGACCACTAGATTGAATCAGAGAATCTAAAACAGGAGGTAAAATCCTCACTAGCTTTATGAATGCTGTCAAACTAAAAAGATTAAATTTTGGAATATAAACAATAATCTAAAAAGAACAACTAGAGAAGAATATAAGGGCAAGACCAACCAATGGAAATGAAATGATGCTGATAACTACAGTATGTTAATGAACAGAACATTAGTAACAACAAAGAAGTCTTTTGATTAAGCAAAGAAAAGAATGTGAATTATTTCATATTTATATGCTATCTTATATGACCTTAAGCAAACCAAATCTAAAGAAGGAAGTTATTTCCAATAAATAAATGGTCCATTACCAAATATAGTTATCATGATAGTTAAAAACTAACCACAAAATGGTTTTCTACTACAAATTATGATAATTTAATGAGCTGAAAATATTTTACTAAATCTCATGTTTCAACCATTCCTGCTCAAATTTATATCAACCAGGCAACTCACCTGCTTTGGCAGCCACGCCCTACCTTGAACTTCCATTCCTATGCATATAAAGGGCTTTTACTGGTAGGCATAGAAGAATGAATGAGTTTATGTCACTGTAGCAACACTTATCTCACTTGAGATGGTAATTACGACCATTCTTATCTTTGAGAGGAACTATTGCATCATCAACAGATTATTCACACATAAACTCATATGCTTATGTCAAGGATGCTTATCCAATCTCTTGAACAATGTGCTAAGTACCAACTAAGGTACTGCATGAATCATCACCTAAAATGCCAAAACTACTCCTCAGCATGTTCACGCTGCCCAAATCAGGACATAAAATCATGAAAATCAAGCATAAAGGTGTTTTTATATAACTAGTCTCTAACCTGATATCAAGCATAAAATTGCAGACACTATTTACTTCCAGCAAATCTTATTTAATAATTACAATAGAAGGCATGTAAATGTTACATCATTTCCATCCATCCATTAAAGCATAAGAAATTATAATTCCAGCATTTTATTTACCATGAAACAGCAGTCGATACTTTGGAACATAACAATCATCAATTGTAAGACACAAAGCAAAACAAGTCAACATGATAAAAGCAAAGAGTCAGATAATTTTCCACTTCCACTGCCCAAGAAGTTGTCTTTCTCTGTCTATAGAAGGCATAAGGAGCAACACTATTCTGAAACACCATTCATAGACATAAATGAGGTCATTTCACCTTCTCAAGCCCAACATAACAAATTTCTACTCTTCAGATTAGCAGGACCAATTAGTTGAAATTTCACATCAAGCAAAATACACCAAAGTCCATTCCAGCATTGACTTTAGAGGCAGGGCCAATTTTTCAAACAAAAGTTCTAAACTTGAGCAAAATTTTCAATTCAAACTTGGACCAACATCACTATTATAAATACCAATCATCAAACATTCTCAACATTGAAGAAACACAAGAAGCACACTAAAAATTCAACAAAATCCCAACAAACTCACCACCAGAGAGACAAGCAACAATCTGCAAATAAAACAAAGCAAAAAACCACATTCAGATTATAGATCAAAGTCCATAAACACTCATCAAAAACTAAACAAAAACAAAAGGTCAAGAATGATAAATTCACAGGGGAAATCAGCCTGGATTGTGCTCAATAGATCGGTGTGCCATAGGTTCCGGTAGCTCTGGCGGAGCTGCATCTTGTCGAGATACTCTTGAGACGCCATTGGAGCCGATCTGGAGCTCGATCAACGACACGAGGTCTTCGTCTTCGTCTTCGTTGTCTAAATCGAGGTCGAAATGTTGTGGAAATTGAGAGAATGAGGAATCGAGGAAAGTACAAAGCTGGCGACTTTCTTCATTTTATTACGATTTTGCCACGCCGGTAGTTCAGTGATCAATCTATATATATATATCTATGGTTGCATCTTGGCCGTCCGTTTTTGCCTAGGGATTGATGCATTCATAATTTTTTTATAATTAGTGAATAAGAGAAAAAAAAGGAATTTTCATTTTTTTAACTGAATAATATATGTAAATTTTTTTAAAAAAGAATTCAAATTTAAGTGTATATTTAGATAATAATTAATTTTTTGAAAGGCTATGTTATTTGGTCCTCATTTATCTACAAATTGGGATTTTTTTTTTTTTTGAAAAGTTAAAAGGACCAAATTGTACTTCCTTGTTCTTTAATGTGTTTGCCTTTATTTTCACCAAGTAATAATGAATAAGCAATGAAAGGAATGTCTCCTTTTTGAAAAAAAATTTAATTTATTTTTTTTTAATTCACTTGCATTCAAGACCATTTATTACTTAACATTAAAAACTAAAGAAGAAACATGCGTCCATCAATTATATATATATATATATATATCTCATAAATTGAAAAGAAAATCCACAAGAATTTTTTTTTAGAAAAATAAGAATTACAAAATTATGAAAAAAACATCAGAGTACGAAAAATATTAAAATATATATATATAAAAAAACACTATGCAATGGAAACTCTCAAGTCCACACTAACAATTAAATAAAATGAAATACTAAGATCCATCTTCCGTGTAAAAAATTGAAAGCTCCACAAATATAATAATTAACGGCTTTTTTTTAATAAAATACGAGCCACATTTTATGGCGGTGATTGATTCATTTGGTTTTCTACAAACAAAATCTATAATTATATTCATAAAAAGATATTGAGAAGGACTAAATTCAATGAATAAATATAATTAATTAGAAAACTATGTTCAACATAAAAAATAATTTTTCATGTCATCCTAATCAAATCCATAGCATCTAAAAAGGAAGACAAAAATGTCCCATTCATGGACAATAAAATAAAAGCATTATATATTACCATATGAACACATTATAGCTTGGCATTTGACTTGCCAAATAAACAAGAGAGGAGAAGAAGAAGACTCTAATTGAATGAATATATGAAGCTTCTTTGATGCTTTACAGCTCTTCCTAAGCTTCTATTTCTATTTTTTATTACTTTGTTTGAGGACTTCTATTTGAATGGACTAATTGAAGGCCATGCATGAATGAGTGAACCTCTTTTTATTTATTGGCCCCCACTATAAATAATTATTTATTTCCAATTAAGACTTTTCTATGTTTGGCACTCAATCAAACATTTTAATATATAATATATATTCCAAACAAACTTGCTATTCATTAATTAATACATCATATGATGCCATTTACTTGGTCTATATATTCTCCTCTTGGACTCAAACAATGGAAAAAGAAAACTAGCATCTCTAGCATAAATAAGCTTAATGAAATTATACAAAATTAATAATAATAACTAAAAAAACTTTAATAGATTAATCTAGGAAACACATGTATCTTAGCCAAAATAATAATAATAATAATAATAATAACATCACACGTTTATATTAAATATTATAAATATTAGATATTAAAAAATATATATTATTTGGACTCGATTTAATCTATAAATTTAAACTATTTGATGAAAAATATATGTTTCTATATTCAAATTCATATTTTTTTAAATTAATCAACTGTGAGATTGTTAGTTATTTAAACAGTAAAAATTAATTAATTTTACTTGTAACATAATCTGTGTGTGTGAGAGAGAGAAATTAACACTGAATGTGAAGCAGTAGTTAATTATATATATATATATAAATATGCATATGCATGTTCGCATCTAAACATCTAAAGAATGATATACCACACTAGCTAGCTCCTTCAACACAAATATACTATGTACCTCTCTAGAGGCATACGTACGTACATACATACATTATATATATATATATATATATATAGAGAGAGAGAGAGAGAGAGAGAGAAATACATAGCATATCACAGAGCAAGCAAAGCCTAGAGAAGCTAAATAGTATTCACTGCTAGCTCAAAACAATGTACAAAGTTATACAAATATGTATATATATATATATATATGTTTGTATATGATAAACAGTACTTGCAGTGAATGTGATGGCTTTGTTTAATGTATAACTTAGCCTGCAAGATCATGCAACAATTGAGCTCCCATCAAGTTCCTGTAAGGAAGGTTCTGAGCTTGATCACCATCCAAGATTGAGAATTGAACTGGTTGGCAATCGTCGAGGTTTTCTCGACTAAAGAATAAGGAGTGCTGTGAAGCCGGCGAGAACGAGAGGCTCATACCACCTCCGGAATGCTGCTGCAAGCCCAGAGTCAGTGATACGCCGTTACCGAAGTTTTGATGAGCTGCTGAGCATTCATTGTAGGATGGGAAATCAAGGTCGACGACACCGAAGTTGTCGGTGGTTTGAATTTGGTGGTGATGGTTCTTTTGGTGACTGTTGTTGATGATTGAGGAGAGTGAATCACTGTCATTCAGTATTGGCTTTTGGTCTTGATCTGAATGCATGAGCTGATTAGGGTTAGGGTTAGGGTTAGGGTTTGCAGTGTCTTCAGAATTGTTCTCCTGTTCCTTAACCTCTTCTAGATACATCTCCTCCACCATTGGCTTCCATAGCCTCACTCTTGCATTTATGAACCAGTTGGATACCTGAAATAACACATCATTTTTTTATTTATTTTATTTTATTTTTGGAGAAGAAACAATCAAATATGTATGCTTTGTCATTTTAGTATATATCGATAAAGCTTTATCGAATTCATATTTATATGTGTGTGTGTGTGTATTTCTTGATCGATATCGATATCGACTTACTTGGCTTCTTGTCAATCCTGTTTGTCGTGCTAGTATATGTTTATCGACATCGCTAGGATACCTGCAATGATCAAAATAAATAAGTTCATATTAATTCATTGTGGTGAAGTTCATTATCAAATGACAAAGTCTAAGTTTCACTTTGTCAATTAGCATCTAAACGAAAAACAAGAAATACATGACAAAAGAAAAAAGAGGAAGAAGATGAACAACAACAAAAGTATTGTTTGATTTCTCTCTCAATCTATTTGTCATTGAAAAATGAAAAGGATGTTTGAACTAATTAAGAGATATTATGAAGGTCTCATCAAGAAAGATATCTCACCAAATGTCCAAAGGAAAATCCAAAAAGTTAATTAAATTTTTTGAAAAAAATTTCGATTGATTAAGCAAAATGTATATGAAAGAATGTAATAGTGAAAGTAAAAAAAAAAGATGATTACGGATGAAGAAAATGCTCGAAAAGCCAAGCCCGAAGGACGGAGACCGAACGCTCCGGTAATCCTCTTTGCGGTCGCCATGGATGGCTCTCCATCATTCCTGCTTGTTGAAAAGCTTTTTGCTGTCTAAGACATTGATCAAGAAGCCGAAGCCTCGGAGTTTCGCCTTTAGTAGTTCCAGGAGCAACAGGATCCTTTTCGCCCATCGCCTTCCTCGTCGCCTTAATTTGAGCCACAATTCCATCTCTCAAACATCGAAAATGTCTCGACATGGCCTTTGATGCAAGTGTAGAGTAAACGGTGGCCGCACCGTCTCCGGCCACGGCCTCAAACGACGACACAACTGCTCTCATCTGCTCACAATACTTCCTGTATCTTCTATCCACCTGATCAAATTAATAAATCAAAGGAAACTAATTAAGACATGCATGTGATCATAAAGTAGATTAGCAGAAATGATAATAAGGATAAATAAATTAAGCAAAAGATGGTAGGTCCTCATTTATCAAGAAGGAGATTGAACTAGTAAGCTAGCAAGGTAGGAAGGCTAGATACTTAGATGCCTAAGTAAAGGAAGGGAATAGAGGTTTCTAAAAAGTGAAAAGGGAATTTCCCATATGGACACACTGTCCCTACCCTGAAGCACCCCAATGTTCAGAGTAATACTGGGACTCCTCCATAATTGAACCCCAAACAGATTAGGACACCCCCACACACATCCATACATCCACCCATAAGATAACAATTCAATGGCTCCTTTTCATTCTCTCATAATAAATAATAATAATAACAATAAAAAGAAGAAGAAAACAAGGAGAACAAAGTAACACACCTCTTCTAGCATGGACAGCAGTCTGGATTTTCTCTTCTGAAGCTCCAAAAGGTCCATGGAGAGTAGGGACTGAGTGAATGTGTTTGAAGATGATGAAGTTCCACCTTCTTCCCATTGGCTACTCCTTTGTTGCTTTTCTTTTGCTATTTTGTTGTTGTTGTTGTTGTTGCTGCTGCTGCTGCCTAAGTTACAGAACTCATTGAGTAGTTCTTGAGCTGGTGTTAAGTATTTGGAACTTCTCAATTGCATGCTTTGGCTTTGTGGAGCTGATGGACTTGGAATATATGTTGTGTAGAACCTCCCATCTTGAATCACCATCTGTTGTTGCTGTTGCTGTTGCT
The DNA here is from genome assembly GCF_009730915.1 of Dioscorea cayenensis subsp. rotundata. Lineage (NCBI taxonomy): Eukaryota > Viridiplantae > Streptophyta > Magnoliopsida > Dioscoreales > Dioscoreaceae > Dioscorea > Dioscorea cayenensis. Next base: position 1,006,179 of record NC_052471.1, on the reverse strand, counting down.
GTTGATGATGATGATGATTTGTAGTTAATGATTTTGCGAACAAAGTATCGGCCGGAAACAGCGAAAGCCCAGCTAGTTGTTGTTGTTGGTGGTGGTGGTGGTGGTGTTGATCGGAATTAACACCGGAAGGCGGAAACAAGCATCGAAGCGATGAATCATCGACGATCAATCTTCCGGCATGCTGCTGCTGCTGCTGCTGTTGCCATGGATTACCATCATGTGTTACTATTATATCATTATGATGAGTGTTATTGCCGTTGGTAGTATCATCATCATCATCAGTGTTGAAACCTCTCCATAAACTAGGGTTTTGTGACTGGTGTCCTCCTCTATGATTCTTTGATGGTATACCTAACATCTCCATCCCTGCTTGTAAGTTAAACAGCTCCGGTCCTTGATCGAAACCTTGCGTGACCGATGCCGGGTTTTCTCCGGTGAACTCCGTATAGTACCGTGCCTCTTGTGCCATCACAAACAAACTAAAAACTCTCTCTCTCTCTATATATATATATAACAACTCCTTCAATTCAATCAAACCTACACAATCACATATAAGCATGTTTTCATGCATGATATTATAAATCTTGAAATAAATAAATAAATAAATAAATAAAAAAAGAAAGAAAGAGAAGAAGAGATGCTCACCTTGAGCTTCATTAAGAAGAAGAAGAAGAAGAAGAAGAAGAAGAAGAAGAAGGAGAGAGTACTGATAGTCCTTTGATCAAGTGATCACAAGAAGAGAGAAGCTAGGAACTTAAAAAAAGGGAGTTCCAAAACTAGAAAAACAGAGAGATAGAAACAAAGCAATAAGGGAGTAGTATATGGTACTAACTGCATGGTCTTAATGATCACAACTTTATTTATTGCTGTTTGCTTTCCTTAGCTACTGGAAAAAGAGTGGTTGATTTAGGATTGACACGAATCCCCACACTTCCTTTTCCTTCATCTCTTCTTTCCTTCAATCTCCTCCCATGATCTCTTCTTCTTCTTCATCATCATCATCATCATGTTCATGTTCATGTTCATGCTCATATCCATGTTCATCACCTTCTGCAAGTACTACTATTCTACTCTTCATCACAAACTTAATTCCATGCTTTTATTACTACTGGTACTATAAGATTAAAAAACAAGAAACAACAGCATAAACAACAATAACAATAACAACAACAACAACAACAACAACAAGAGATTGAAGGTTGGAAATTAGAGGAAGAGGAAGAGGAGGGAGGAGTGGGATAGATGCGAGTGGGAAAATATTCGGAAAAGTGGAAGTGGTCCAGAGAGCTTGGTTCCCAACTAATTCCCATTAAAATGAGAATTAAAGAAGGGAGAAGCAATAGCATCATGGGACCGCACACTCCTTCTCTTCATCTTCTCCTTATACTATTCTTCTACTTGTTTTTCTTATTGCCCTTGTGGACCTGTGGTCCTTCTTCTCCTACTACTACTTATTATTTTTATTTCATTTTTTTTATTAATAATAATAATTATTATTATATATATATGGGAACAAAATTAGAAAGATTTTTTTTTTTCTTTTGTAAGATAAGATTTATAAAACAAAATTAAGAAAAGGTCTTTGTTTTTTCTTAATATAAAATTTATAGGACAAAAATTCTAGAAGAGCTGCTATTAGAAAATATATATTAAGATGTTTTTTTATAATATATATATATATATTATAAAATTTAGGAGGACGGTTATCCTACTATGATGCATTAGTCTAAGTGGAAATACATAATATTTAATTTAAATTATTCACTTGCTTTGTATTATCTTATGGATGACTAGTTTGATGGGATCAGGGAAATATTTTACTTCTTGTATGATAGATAAATTTGATTCAACCTAAAAGTTTGTTCACAAAAATTACAATTAGTGATTTTTATTAATTTATGATGATATTTGAGATGTCGTAGCGTAGACTCAACCTAGTCGTCATCGTAAATTTAGATTCTTTCAAAATATCAAAATTTATTTTATTAAATTTAAAATGACCTAAAAATATATTTTTAATCAAGTATTCTAGATGGAGTTTGACGTTAACTCCATCTAGTCTGGAATGCGCGTTTAATTAAACAATTGTTTATTAAAACTATCCATAAATAACAAAACTATATTCCACCAAATTCAAATATATTACTCTAATAACATTATCAATATCTTCGTATTATACATAATTAAACAACTATGTCACGATAACAAATAATAGAAAAAAAATTGGCGTCATCTATGAATCATCCTCTCATGGCTCACATCGAAGGAAAACTGAATTAGAATATCGATGATGACAACAACAATAACAATAATAATAATGATAATAATAACAATAATAACAACAAAAATAGGGATGCTATGTCAATGAGCATGCAAGGGAAAAATGGTGCACATACACACAATGTATGTAGGGGGCCATGGACTTGGTTAAATTGCAAATTAAATGGGTGTGAAAGTATATGATTAATTAGTAATAAATTAATAGAGTGATTGTGTCATTTAGTTGATTGTAAGGTTGTGTTTATTTGGAGATGCATTGGAGGAGATAGCTAGACTCCATGCATGGGTGCGTACCTCTCACGTCTCTTTTTCTATGCATGAAGATGACCCACACATTTTCCCCCTTCTCACTTGATTAAATGACTAGATTATTTCACCTCACACAATTGATATTGAGTAAGTTTTTATATTGAAAATTACATGGGAGATTGGTTTTTTTTGTTGTTGTTGAGATTTTAACATTCTTTAATTTTTTACTATATTATATTATATTTTTTATAATATATAAATGAAACGCCTGATTTATATTCAATCATGCTAAAATTATGCTCTAATAGAAAGATTCAATGGGTCTTTTTCTACAACGACTTTGATTTTTCTTTTTATATAATGGTCTTTTATAATTTTTTCGATCAAAATATGAGGATAACATGGGTTAGATTTTTTTTGTTTGTATTTTATTCTTTTTTCTATGTAGTTTTTACAAGGTACATAATATTATTGAACTATGTAAACTTTGTATTTTCTATATGAATATTTTTGTGATTGTTTTTTAGATTCATTTATTTTTATAAACTTCATGAACATTACTTGATGATTTGTTATTCAAATATAGTGCAAAATTTTAATTATTATTTATAAGTTTATTGAAAAAATCAAAAAGTTTCGAATAATTTTATTTTATTTTCCATTATATGGAATACATGAAGAAGAGAATATAAGTCATTTCAATATATTTTGGGGGCCTATATATATATTTGTGGAAAACTAAAGATTTCTTTTATTTGATAAATTGTGTATTAATGTGATTGTTTTTTGGAATTGTAGGTAAGGCTAGGGAGCTTTTTAGCATGATGATTGGGTTGAGGATGAGAAAAAAGGGGGGCTTTTTAATAGTAGTGATAAATGATAAAGAGAGAAAGGGACTAGTGGAGATGAGGCTTGTAGTGCCATGACTTGTTTGAGTCTCTCATCATCCTTTGTTTTTTTAATTCATTCACCATCTTTTTTGTGTGCTCTTCTTCTTTTCCATCATGCTAGTCTTTTCCCTCCCCCCTTATCTTTTTCTTATGCTTTCAATTATTATTATTATTATTATTATTATTATTATTATTGTAGCGAAGTGGATTTAGCTACTATAGTATCAATAATATTTAATGGTGAGTCCTCTTTGTCAAATCAAGATGTGTTTCGGTTGGTAGCATGAATATAAATATATATATATATATATATATATGGGTAAACATCAATTGTGATAGTATTTAAAATTCAAAGTTGCTGTTTTTTGAAAATTCTTAATGATAGCTATTAGATGATAATTTAACGGTTATTATATAGATAAAAAACTATTCAGAATTAATATTGTTCACTATGCATTGATTATTATTTTTGTATTGATTAGCATTATTGTTGGGTACTGTCTATAAACATGATGATATCCGACTGTACTATGGAATTTTTCTACATTTGAAATCTAAAAACATCTCTAGACGACATGTGCTATCATTGTAAGTCAGAATCTTAGTTTCTTGTTGATGCATGTGCCGTTAGAAAACTTGCATTTGTCACTTTTTTGTTTGTCTTTGACCAAAAGGATTTTTTAGAAGCCAGATCGCTCTAAATCAAATCCCGACCAAGCATTGAAAGCCTTCTAAAAAAGATAAATACATCATGCCATGTATTTTTTTTCTATATTTAAAAACTATCAAATTTAAAAATCATCCGTTCAAACAGTCCAAACTTCTACCACTATAATCAAACTCCACTGATATGCAATTTGTTGCATTAATCACTCTTGGTAGCTCTTTTATTTTTCCATTCAAATGTGGAATATTGTATTCGTTCTTCTTTTTACTCTCTCTGTTCTTTTTTTATCTGTCATAAACCCCTATGTTCTTTTTTATCTGTTATAAACACATATTTCTTTTTATCTGTTATTTTCTAATATCTAGAAGCATATATTATTATTTTTTCCAAAATTACCCTAACATTTTATTCAATTTTTTTCTTGAAATTAAATATGAGAGAGAAATGTGAAGGTATAAATTAGGGGTAATTTTTAGAAAGAGAACAAACTTTTTATAAAAGTGTGTGAAATAACTAAATTTATTGGTATGTGAAATTCGAGTTATTCACGACAGATAAAAAAGAACGGAGGGAGTAATACATTCTTGATCAATCAATTTTATTTAAAAAAAATGGTCATTCTTTTATTATTATTTAATCAATTAACTATTGTTATCAAAATAAAAATAATAAACTCAGACACTAATCCATAATTAACAAAAATTTTTCTGTTTCCCCCAACCCCACAACAAAAATAACTAATTTGGTAGCTTAAAAGCAAAGCAAGAGCAAAGGGGGACACAAACAAGAGTAGCTCAATAGCGTGACCGTTTGCAAGAGCCATCAGGTGTGGAGGATGCAGCGTCAACGGCACCGACACGTGAAAGGACACGTGAAAGGCCAATTCCATCCAATCAAAATCCGCCACGTCAGAGTCCATGGCGTGTTTTCCAACATAGCTCAACAGCAGCTGTTCCGTACAACCGGATTGGTCCGTGAATGGTTGGTTCTCTATTCTCTCTCTCTCTCTTTGTGTTTTTGTGATGTTGGTGGTGGGGCCCATCATCTCGTCGACCAATCCCATGTTATTCCTTTCAAACTCCGACCTCTTTCTCTCCCCCTCTGCCCTATGCCTAGGGTGGGTGTGGGCCCACAACATCCCCCCTATGTAGGTTCCGGGGTTAGGGTGGGGCCCACTCTTCCTGGAAGATTTTAAGCTTAGAAAGGGACACATATATATATATATATATAAAAGAAGGTTTATAACTTTATACAACGTGTACATAATATTATATATATATATATTTATGCATATGATTGATGAGAACATGACGTCATCGGATATATATATATATATATATATTCAAAGAAAGAACGAAGAAAATAACTGTGTAATTTTATAAACACAATATTTTTGTCTGTTTTATTTATCAATATGATAACTTGATAAGAAGTCACACATGCATGGCTTTTGCACATCCTAGTAGTTGGTAGGTTGTTGGAAATATAACCCTAAATTAAAATTTAAAAATAACATGAAAAATGTGTATTATTTCTAGATAAAATAATCTTTCTTTACTAACCATAGCATTCATTGAGTTAAAGGCAATGGTGGAGATGGGCTGAATATTGAGCCCCTTCCAGATGGGCTTGAAGCCCAACATACTACTACTATTTTATAGAGAGAGATTGATCATATTAACCATTTATTAAAGTAAATCCAATTTCAATGATAAATTTTTTTTTCTTTGACAAATAATTGAAATTTGAAACCTTTATTCCAAATTATTCCAAATTATTCCAATGACAACCAAACACAAACTTATAACCACTGGTATCACAATAGAGTCAATACACTAGTTTTGAAAGGGAAGTTCAAAATAGAGATGGCAAGGCTATTCCAAAATCCTCTAACATGACCTTACTTGTCTCTAATGGAATCAACCAAAACTCTTTCATGTGACAAGTCAAGCATGGATGGTGTCCTTGAAATTTGTCTATTGAGAAGGATTACTTTAAGGTAAAGAGTCCTCTTGGAATTGGTATACATTAAGATAATTAAGGTTTGTATTGGATTTGGTGGAAAAAACAGAGAGCAACAAATTATAAACCAACAAAAGAATTGTTCTATTGTGTTTGTTTTAACGGAGAAAAAAAAAAATCAAATGGATAAAAAGATTGACTAACACATTGAAATGTATGGTTTTCGAATAGATTAAATTCAATTAAAATCAAATTTAATTCGATCTGATTTAATTGGTCAGAGGTTAGGTCAAGGAATTGTAAGGCTAAAAAGAAATCCACGTCACCTTCTAATTAAAGACATGGCAAAGCTTAATTTAAGCTTTAATGCTGTCTTTAAGTTTCAGCATCCATGAGGGTCCCAAATCTTAGCATGACTTGATGTGAAAGCCTAACAAATTCCCCCTTTTCTAAAGTCCTCTTATTTGTTCTATGCTATGGACAATGAGCAAAGGGCCAAAGTTATCTTCATGATGATTAATGGTGTCTCAACATCATGTTTATGAGTCACAAATACAAAATTTTGGCCCTGATTAAATGCTGCCATGACTTAAACCAGTGCACTTAAACTAACCTTATCTCCAAGACTTAGTCAAACAAAGGTCACAACACTAATACGAAAATATCGTCACCAAATGACAAGCTTTGTGTTAGCCCTGATATGATTATGTTTGCAGAATGAAATTGGAATAGGACAAACAATCAAAGCAAATATCAAACTTTTTGAATTCAAATTCAAGCTTGTACACTCTAAAATGGCCATGTTTCAAATAATATCTTTCCAATGATATTTTCCAATTGCATACTTCATCTAAAAGTTATACTCCCAGATATTTGAAATTGAGGGGTACCGGGTACATATCTAAAATTGATAGGGAATCTATTGAAAGTTTTCTTGAATCTTGTACTGCAAAAATTCCTCAAAGCATTGATTTTCAAACCTAATTATTTTGCAACCTAAATCTAATAACTGCTTTGAGTTAATTGTCTTCTCAGTTCATACACATCTCTTCTAGTGTTTTGAATGGTGGACCTTGTGAGTGGTTCAAGTATATGTGCTGAAAAAGATATCTAATTTAATCGATATTCATAGCAGACACAAAAATCTCTAGTCATTTAGACATCTTGTGATTAAAAGAATGCAAAAACCTTCTCTTGTCGAAAGCAATAGTTTTACTTTTGGTACATACCAATATAATATTCCGTGGTTTATATTGAGTACAGACGGTGACAATATTTCATATTCATGAGCAAAGATAAGGAGATCATATTATGAGATAAATAATGGTGAGGAACAGAGTACTTAAATATTGTTGGTTTGCTAATTCAAAAGCGAGTAAAGGACTTTACCTATCAAGATATAAGGTTTCAACCAAAATGAGGGAACCAGGATGGTCCAGAGGTCATGCAATTGTAGTTCAGTTCACCAGGTCTTGCAGTTTTCTGCCTGCATTTTACCACTGAAACTTGTCACCAGATATATAGGTTATAAGAGCAGATTTTAAAAAAGTAAAAGATAGTTATGTTAAACAAGGAGTACCACTCTTGGTCAGTCAACATGGCTTCAGTTAAGCCGAATGCTTTAAGTTCCTGACTATTATGATGCACAAGGAGACTGTACCTGTTGTTATCAGTGCAAAAATGGCAGTTTTCAGAAAATTAATACTACCTTATAAACCAAGAATAGTTTTGATTGAGGACATTTTAAATTATTGCAATAGTGGTGATGAGTCTGGTTTCTTCAACTTGCAGATATACTTTCAGCTTCATCAGTTGATTAAAAAGGAGCGCACTAAATAATAGTATAATAATAACAAAGAATGTGGAGTCACACATTCCAGCTTTTATTATCAATATTAAAATTCCCATTTGGTGAATATACACTGAAACTCCCACAGATAAGTTTCTGAAAATAGTAAAAGTAAGTGACATGTAAAGCAAAGAACTGCAAGCCTGACACTATCTTTATCACACTCAGCTATTATTGCATGGATATGAACAGAGATGTGAGATGATTTCCATGATCTTACCATCATATCAGTAACCATAAAAACGCAGACAGAGTTAAGACTCTAATTAGATTTAGGACAAACAAAAATATAGTGGAAAATTCATGGCTCCTTGACGCTTTATTTCTTAAGCAATAAGCATTCAGTTCATGTTGGTAATACCAGCAAAGAAGATGTAGCATATAATAGCAGCATATAAATATATGTACACATACATATAGATTCTAGAAACTATAATGAAAACATTATAGTGGCCAAAAAACAAATCCTGATTTCCTGATATGCAGCTTTACCATTATCTTACAATATGCCATTAAAGCCTAATGCTTCCAAAAATAGGATTACATCATAGCAACGAACATATTTTAGGTGTAGAAAACAGTCATCACTGAGTGACAATGGAATCATCATCAAGGTATAAGATGTTCATTGTGCTATTGAATATTTTCAATTTTTATTGTTCTGGCATATTTCAAATAGTCAAAGCAAAATCAAAGCAGAACATATGGAATCAATATAAACTTAGAAATGATACAAAATGATCTAGTAATCTACAAAACTGGGACAACATCATATTACAACATTTATGCAATAAGAGTGATTACCTTCCACCAAATCCAGTTTGCATAACTAACATTCCCCCATTGTCAAAATTATTAAGGCCCTCAAATTGCTCGACAGTCCATTTATACCATCTCATGAGGAAAACTCTCAATGTCAGGCCATGTGATACAATCACCAAGTTCATGTTTGGGGTCCTTTCCCCAGGTGGCTGAAAGCGGCCAATGTCAATATCTGCCCTGAGGGTCTCCCTAAAGCCTGTAGCAGTAACACTGCATATTATGAAGTTCTGCAGCTTAGAGAAAAAGGTTAGCAAAGTCAAGGGATGAATTTGAGTTTTCTACCACAAAATCAAAATGTCATGAGCACACATGGCTATTTATGGCATTGTAATACCTGTTATTCGGTCATAGACATCAGCAGCAGATTCACCATTGGGAAAACGGTAGAAGAAACGGCCATAGCGGCGGCGAATTTCTTTCTCAACTCGCATCCTTTCTCTATCCTGAAAGTTTCCTTTTTGCACAAGTGAAGAGAAGAAAGGAATACATATCAGCCGGAACAAGAGTAGAAATTATCATATAATGCAAAAGTAGTGGAAAGAAAGCACTAGATGATGAAGAACAAGCATTGGTGATTGAACCATCACAAGGGGTCTCTAACATGCATTTTTTCTCTAAATCTGATCCCACTGCAACTGCAACAAAAGTAGATCATCTATTCAAGTTTCTCTACTCCTGAATTCTAAACTTCTGGCCAACATCCAAGGGTCTTTGACAAAGAAAGCCTTGGCATTGTTTCATAATTCTTTCTCCAAATGTATTGGCAGCACTACTTTCTTTAACTTGCTTAAACGCTATCTTTACAACCACATGAAAATTTTACAAATGCTGAATAAATATTAATTATATTCAGTAAACTCCATTCTCCTCCCTGTGGGATCCTTCAAATTGTACTCTTGAACACAAAAGATGGAATATAATTCCCTGATTCTCATGCTTCATATAAAAAATGAACTCCATTCTCTTCAAATGTAGTGTTATGGGATAAAATTCACCGACTTTCACACTCATGACCTCATTCCCCCTATTTATACTGTTCCACCGCCAATCCTAAAAACATTGCAACATAGTTCTTCTACATTTCAATCCCTAGATAGGCTAATTCCTACACTGCTAACATTCTCCACTGTGATTTGCTTCACCAACTATCCTCATTCCATTATTCAGAAAAAAAAAAACTAATAAAAACAGCAAAGAAAGTAAAATGTATATAATCTCAAAATTTATCAAGTAAAATTGAAATCAAAATCAAGGATAAAGTTTCAGTAGATTAAACCAAAATCCTGCTCTCTCAAACGGGGCTCCTCGCGCACCCCAACAATCCTCGACCTATCGAAGGCCCGGCCAACGCCCTGGAGAGTCTCAAGCGTGCGCCGATACGGAGAGACATAGAAGTAGACCTTCCAGTCATTATCCCCATCAGAGGAGACCAGTTCCCTGATCCTTCTCCCGCAGGCCTCAGCATCGTCCCAACCCTTGGCAGTCAGGCCGATGCGAGGGTCAGGGACGCGAGTATAAACGCTCTCATCAACGTTGCCCTCGCTCTGGCCATGGCGCACAAGGATTATCCGCCGGGGGCCGGGGTGGAGGTGATGGGACGACGGCGGAGGGGAGCTTCTCGGGGAAGTAAAGGGAGGGGACGTGGTTGTGGCGGCGGCCGTGGCCAAGGGAGTCCTCGCAGCAGCGGAAGCGGGAGGAGGAGAGGAGGGAGGAGGACGCCATTGGAGACGATTTGGGGATGATGATGATGATGATGATGATGATGATGATGCGCTTCGATATATGGACCGTTAGCTTTGTTTTGTTTTCTTGTGTGATTTGGAGGGAAGGGAGTGGGGGCCACTTCTTGATTAAAAAAAATTTTTATTTTATTTTCATAATTTTAAGTGTGTGTGTATATAATAATTTTAAAAAAAAATACATTTGGGTTTTTATTTTTATTTTTTTATTTGTTCATTTTATCTGATTCATGTGGATTAAAAAAATAATCAGTTGAAGTTAATTAATGATCTAAATTTTATAAAAAATTATATTAACTTTTCATAGTTATTTTTATTCAAAACATATTTTAAACAAATGTGTTATTTATTGAATATTGTAGAGATATAGAGTAAATTATTAAATTTCAAAAATAATATTTAATACTTCATAAGTTTTCTATACAGACAAATAAAAATAAGCAATGAAAAACTGAAAAATAAAACAAGTAAAAAAGATATGAGGAAGTCATTGTTTGTTCTTGGTCATTATATTGACCTAAACTAAATGACTCATAGCCTATTGATATATTGCTCTATTATTAAGAAGAACGAGTATAAGACATTTAAGAATTTTAAAGTTCGAGTCTCACTAAATATAGTGGTGGTAGTATGTCTTTTTATTATGGGTGAGTGCTGCTCAAACCTTGTGTTGTTAAGTGAGAGACAGTAAATTGGATGATCAATTTTTAACGCAACTGATGTAAATTGGGTTTGTTACTTTCGAGAAAAAAAAAATTTATTTTGACCTAAAAACTTTGAAAATATATTTATTTTGACCTAAAACATATGGAAGTTTATTTATTTTTGTTTCACCAATAATGTGTGTGTGTGGGTGTGTTAGGATTATGAAACTAATGAAATAAGAGGTGGATCATTTGTAGTCTCCGAGTCAAAAGAAATAAACATTTAAAATTAAATTTTCGGAAGAAATTCATATTTCATATAATTTGGAAAATTTTAAAATTATGTAGATGTATTTGTAAATAATATATTTTTATTATTATACATAATATTATATTATTTATATTTGTGTTGCCAGCAAATAACATTTGTTTGGCGAATTCTGTAACATTTGTGCTCTTTGCCTGCCTAACAAAACTAATACTTTATATAAGAACCGGATGTCAATAATCAATTTTTATATAAATTAATTATTAACAAAATTATAAACTAATGTAATAATAATTTAATCTTACAACTATTAATAACTCAACTTTATAAAATCACTATTGGCTTTAAAAATAACTTGCAATCATACCAAAATTGATCTTGCTTTAAAAAAAAAAGAAAGTGAAAGGAATAGATGACCAATGAGACTTCCATCTTTAGATGCACCTTAATTGACATACGAAATAAGCGGTGTTTTTTTCCTTTTTTTATTATTTTTCCTTATTTATATTAATTTTGCTTACTTTCAAATACAAAATTTATTTTTACATGGTACTTTAACATAACACGGAGTTGGCTGCTTTCCGTGTTTTTTTCCTTTCTACTATTTGCAATATTTATATTAAACTTGTTTACTTGTTAAAAAAAAAATTACATAGATACAAAAAATACTTAAACAAAATGAAATATGAATAACTCATAGACTTACAATTATTACCTTAACAAATTTGTAGTCTCATCACATTTGAGCTAAAGTTTAAATTAATCTTTTTTTACATGACAAAAATATCATACACAAGAACCTAATAAAAAATAACACAATAATAATAATAATAATACCTTTTCAATAATAATAATCATAATAATAATAAAATATTCATCTTCAAACTATGTGCTTGATTTGAATGGACCGCCACACATACCTCTCAAGTTTTACCTTTTGACTTCTCTGTTCTATAAATATATATATATATATATAATATATATATAATCACACAGAGTCTTCTGCCTAACAATCACAACAAGGCACTCAAAATACTAAAAATCAAAACCTTTTAATTATCAAACATGATTAAACAAGATCAAATCAAAACCAAATTTTCATCATAAAAACCATCATCGTTCATCCATTAATTCATGAATCATAGAATGAAGGAACTTGGATTGAATAACCAGAGTTTAGAGATGAATTACTAACAACAAAGTAATACTCCAAGTTAGCTTCTGTAACTCCTTCCTTCAATGCTTCTTCAACCTCACCGGAGAAGAGTGGAGCCCGGCAAATTGGACAAGTTAGGTGACCGGAATCAATCCAACGGTCAATACAGCGAAGGTGAAACACGTGTCGGCATCCGGTGAGCCACCGGACTTTGTCCATCTTCTCAAACTCATCTAAACAAACAGTGCAGCAACCTTGAGATACATGGCTGGTTTCCAAAGCTATGACTTCTTTGTATGTGATCTCAGGCAGTGCTTTTTCCATAATGATCTTTTTCTTTGTCCGGTGGTGATCGATATCTCCGGCCATCGGAATTTTTCTCCCGGAGTCGCCGGAGATGTGGTGGCAACTAGCAAGGGGATGTGCTCTTGGTCTTGGAGTAATGATGCAAAGAGATGGAGATGGAGGTGGAGATATTTGTAAGGACCTAAGTAGACATATGAAATTACATATATACCCTTGTATATTTTTTTATTTATAAATTAAATCATTATATTACTTTTTAGATAAAGTTTTTTACGGAATGTTTATGACTTTCTGATGAGCTCCTGCGTTCATTTTTTTTTTTCCAGAAACATCGAAATCATTTTGATGTGCTTGTGTGACCAGATGACCGTTTGTGCACCTTATCATTAAGCAATTACTAACAGGTTTATGATCCATTGCTGGCATATTAACATAGATGTGATTAAACGTCTATAAACATATTTGTGCCAAATACACCTAGCTACAAACATATGTTTCGTTCTGAGACTATATTACTATTTGTCATCACTAAAACTAATAAAAAATTAAGAATATATTAATAATTTCTAAATAAATTTAAATTTAATGATAAATAATTTTTAAAAAATTACATAGGAGAAAATTAATAAATTTTTTATTTGAAGAATTGGAGGGATTTTCTAGTAATTTAAGTTTTTCCTTTTATGGACAAACTTTTGCCCTCTTTTACCTAAACACCTTGAATTATGATTTTTTTAAAATATAATAAATATAAATTTATGTTATATCAGAAATCAAACATTTGCACACTTTTTGGACCAAGTGACAAGCCTGCCAAATAATTATAAAAAATAAATGAATGCATGAATTGATGCATGTGGCTTGCCATTGGAAATTTGGAATATTGGATTAGGTGAAGCTCAAGTAACTGATATTTTATATGAGACTTTGATGAAGGATATGAGACACGTATCTTAATGTTTTTTTGCCGGCAAATAAATGAGGTGCATTTTATTTGGACTTTATAAATAATTTCATGGCTTGATTCACATCCAAGTAAATGCTAGGCATTAAATATATATCAAGACTTTGGTGAGCTTTTTTATGAGGGATGATTGTTGCCATTTTCATGCCCCCACTAAACCAACTTGCTTGAATTGCTTCAAATTATTCATAAAAAGGCAAGTTAGTGATCAAGAAAGTCAAGTGAAGTTTCTGTCTGTCTTTCAATATATTTATGGCTTTATCTAATTTTTATTAGTATTATTTTATTATTTAAGTCAAACTGAGCATGCTGTTTTAAGTTTTGAAGATTTTTTTTAGTGTTCTATGAATTATTTTTGTTTCAATGTGAAAAGTGATTTAGTGAATGCTTTAATTTTAATTTATTTAAAAAAACATCATAATTACATGTCTTTTGCTTCATATGCATTCAACAACTTGAAATAAATTCCATAATTTTTTTAAAAAAACATAGCTTCCCATCACTCTTTAAATTTTTTTGTTAAAAATAATTTACTTCTACACCCAATACTTTGGGTGAGGCGACAAGCGCCAACCCTCGAGGCATGACGTGAGGGCGGGGTATCGCCGCCACGTCCTCACCCTCTGGAAAGCGGGGAGCGCGATTTATGGGAATCAAACTCACGCCTCCCCAACACGAGAGGACCCGGGGTACCGCTTGGGCTCCTCACTCGTTGGTTACACCCAATACTTTTTATTTCAATGAAGTAGCGATTTATCTGATTACTCATTAATTATTTTTTTACAATTTAATTATATACAATTTAACAAAACATATAAATTCATTTTTGTAAAAAGAAAAATTATGTTCTCAAATCTGACATAAATTTAATTAAAATCAAACAAAAGGTAATATAAATCAAAGCAAAAAACTCAATCAAACACACTAGTAATTAAACAACTATATATAAATATATATTAAAGGGATCAACATGAACCTAAACGATGAAAAGAAGATGCAAGCTTTCTCTGCTTACTCACCACCACAACCCTACCAGGAATATTCCCTAAAACTCTCAGAATCTTTGAAGATCCCATTAAGCTCCATCTCTTGCCATGCTTCACTGATCCATTGCTAAGTAAGGTTTGGCCACTAGAATTATCACCATTTTGATTTTTCATTTGTATCAAAATATATGAGAAAACAAACAAAGGCAAACTCTTGTGTTCTTGTGTTTGTTCTTGTGTAGTGATTATATAGTGATCAATTAATTAAGAAGTTTTGCTTTCTATTTAATTACATCATGAATATGATTCATGGAGCAATGAGATCTTGAAAAATGGATTCATGTTGGAAAAGAGTAAAAGGTTGGTTTGTTTTCAGATAAGTTGGTCTCCAAACACTTGACTTTTTATAGAGTTTGGAAGTCTGGTTAGATTTTATCCAAATATTGCAACTAAGTTGGTGACTGATTAACTAAGTTTTGTCTAGCAAATGAGGTACATAAGATTACTTACATTGCATGGGATTTGGATCAAGAACTCTATGCCTTCACATGTTGCTTAATTTGGCTTCAATTGCTCATAGGTTTATTTTGTGAATATTACTTTGATATCTTGGATATGTTCAAATGTATTTCTCTTTTTTTGAAAGTAGAACTAAAGTAGCATAATCTTGTCTTTCTTGTTGGATTCAATGCATCAAGATGTGCATGCATCATGAGACCAAATAAAAAGAAGATGCCATCAAGGTTGGAGTTTAAGTCAACTTAAAACATGTACTTCCTAAAGCAACAATGCATCAGAGAAGCTTAATTTATACTAAAATGTTACTAATTCTTTTTCTTTTTAAAATAGAATGAAGGAATTAGTGGCTTCAGTTAGAAAAATCAGAGCCACATGTTTTGATTCTCATCAAACCTCACTTTATCAACTTGTTGCCTTTAATTAATCTATATATATCTATATATATATATATATATAATTCAGCAATAAGAGTTTGAACTTTTGGAAGGCTAGCTCCAAGGGTTGACTTTCTAGTTGTATCTACTTCCATTTTCCATTTTTTAATTTAAATTATTATTATTTTGATAGCATTACTTTCACTTTACTTTAAAATAAGACAATCAAAAACTACTCCTTTTTAATGTGGCATGTGATTCAGAAGACTCTTTCCTAAAAGCAAATTAAACAAGTTTATTTAGCTGTCATGTTTCCTATAATATAAAACAATTATAACTTGTAAAACATATTATATATGTATATATATACAGATTAAAATCTCATAACAATTTGAATTAAAGAAGAAAGTCTTTGAATTGATGATGAAGATGAGCAGGAACAAGAAAATGATCATCATGAAGATGACCACTGCTTCTCTTCTTGTCTCCTTTGCTTTCAGTGATGGAAATAGAAGAAGGCCTCTTCCTCAACATGGGCAAATAAATAACAAGATATATAGCAGCCATTGCATTGCATTCCATCACCTCCATCACCTCATCTCATCTCATGCCCTAATTGTTTCTTAAGATATATATCAACCTACAATGTAAGGGTTGGTATTTCATTAATTTTACTTAAATAATAAGGTTTAATTCTGTGGCTTAGAGATTGATAACTTATATTTACTTGTCTATCTTCGTCATTTTTTTATTAATAAGTGATTTAATTATTTTTATTTAAAAAAAAAAAACCTCAGGCCACTAATTTTTTTGCAAGTCTTTTGGCTTTGGTGTGTTACGGAGGGTGTTCGTGTCTTCCGAGCATACATGTTCGAATATCAACTAATGAAAGGTGAGGAGTAAAGAGCTGTTGAGATATTGATTTTACATCAATGCACGTCTTTTATGTAGTTTTTTCATATTTTATTAAAAAATTTGAGATGTTAGAAAATTTTTGTGGGTTTGAAAATTTATTATTTTATGTAAAATGAAAAATAATTTTATTGGCAGGATTTTGAATTAACAATATTGGGAGCTATAATGCACCTAAATTACTTTTGTATAATATATATCAATTCATTTAAAATTATATGAAAAATTAATCTTAGTTGAGATAATTAATAAAAATAATAATTAATAAAGATGGTGATAATTAATTCATTGAAATTTTTGAAGAAAAATTATTTAGTTTCATTTAACACCTACAATAAATCAATAAAAAACCAGTTAATATATTGATGCTTATTCAAGATATTATGACTATAAATTTTAAAAAAAGTCGAGGTTTCTTGGTAATATTTTCTCATGCTTTTTTATACGTCTCATTTTAGAGATTTTTAATGGTATATATAAAAAAATTTATGAAGTATTAAACATTATTTTTTAAAATTTATTATTTTCATAATTTTTAATAAATTATATTCTACTATATATTTTATTAAATTATATTTACAAACATAATTTAAAAAAATAATATAAATTTTAGATTACTAACCGATATTAATTGATTTTTTAATTTATATAAATTAGTTAAAATAAATAAGTAGAATGATAGAGCGATTTTGTTTTGTGGGGAGTTGTGTCCCACTGCTTGTGGTGTCGTATTGCCCCTGTTGGCTTGTTGTTAGGGCCACTGGCCTTTTTGTAGCTTGTTTCTTTTTTAATATATTTGTGGTTTATTCACCATTTCAAAAAAAAACAAAAAAAAAAAAACTTTTTTTCTTTTTTGCATGTAATGACGAGAATACCCCTCCTTGTTCGTTTCTTCAGGACACCGTCACTGCTCACGTGCTATGCACGGTCAGCTTTCCTTTCATCGATCCTTCTCATTCTCACTCCCTTCTCTCTCTCTCTCTCTCTCTCTCTCTCTCTCTCTCTCGCACTAGCTATCAAAAGCCCTCGAATTCGAAGCTTGAATTCGCCATGGCGTCTGCTTGATGAGCCCGGAACCGGTCTGGATCGGATTACTCGTGCTATAGTATAGTCAGGTGATGGGATTCTCGCGCTCTTGATCGATCCTTCTGATGTCTTTAGATGTTTCTTTTTGTTTGTTTTTTTATTGGATGAATATTTGTGGATTTTTTGGTTGTTGATGTTCTTTTGTATATGTGAATGTTTTTATTGTGTTCACTGTGCTCGTGGATCTGATTTGATGCTAAAGGTTGTGGATTTGGGATTTCCGGATCAAATTGGGGTTTTGATTGTTTGTATATATGCGAGATGGATAGTTTCTGATGTTTGATAGAGAAAATTTTATGGGGAAAATTAGTCCGGGAGAGATCTCAAACGAAAATATAGATTTCTGAGAAGCAGAGGATTGAGGGTTTATTTGTATTGAGGAAAATAGAGGAATTAAGAGAGAATGAGAAAAATATGTTTTTTTTTGTGTTTGGTTGGATGAAGAAAGCAAACCAAAAATGAGCTAATCAAAGAAAACATCTATAACTTTTAAAAATATTTTCTTTTATCTTTTCTCTATTTTCCACAATAAAATCAAGCCCTCAAATCTTAGGTAGGTAGTCAGTTTTTTGGTGCTCAGATGAATGCTTTCCTTTATTCAAGCAATCTAAGTGCGGACCTGTGGTTCCTTTCTTATACCAATTGTTGCAACTTAGATGTTAATATCTTTTAAAAATATAAAAAGACTTTTAGGTCTATTATATTATTTTTTTGACATAGTTTATTTGTTTAAAAGGGCAGATTTTATGATTTCAGAATATTGATAATTTGCAAGAAGCAACAAGGTGAGGAAGTCAAAAATGAAGGCTTAAGTGTCATATGCATTTGTGAATTCTGAGCTTATGTTTCTTTTTTAATCTTTTTGAAAAAAAGTACTTAAAATCTTCTAGGTAACCCTAACACATGTGAAATGATTCAGAGTTAGCATCTTCTTTTACAAGAAACACGACTGAAACCCTACTTGGATTTTTTAAAAAAGAAAATATTGAAGTGAAATTCAATTTGGTGTGACAATTTTTAATCTGCTCTTCTAAGTCTTATCCCACTATTGTCCACATGCATGTGTTTTCTGCTGCATTATTGTGCCATAGTATGTGAAGAGAGGAGAGTTTGGCCAGTGAAGGTTTATGGGTTGCTGCTAAATCTGAAATGTGATTCTTTTGGTAGTGTCCAGATAGAGGATAAGGGTGGACTAAGCCCCTTATCCTTGATTAAGAGCAAACATTGACTTTGTAATCCAAATTGTTGAGATTAACCTATCTTAATCCTGATTAAGCTAATCATGGTGAATTTTGATGTTAGCTTAATCCATCCCTTGAGAATAATGTATTTATCCCGTAATCTTGTGCACAGCATTTTTTTTTGCTATAAGTTAATAATCATTTTGACAAACTATGAACACGTGTATTCCTTTTTTCTTTTTCTTTTTCTTTCTTTTTTTTTTGTTGGTGTAAATGTTAACGTATGAGTTTATGCTAGTGATCTATGTTGAATATTACAAATATCCTGTTATTAGTTTATATTAATGATTTTTATTCAAGTGGAAGTTAAGCCATATATAATTTTAATGGTAATATTCTCAAACATGAAAGGGATAGGAGGACTTATTCCTCATCCCCTCAAAGCTTGTTTTTCTTCATTTCTCTTATTGTTATTCCCCACCCAATAGCAGAAAATTTAGGATGCTCTTAATCTGAACTTAGTGCCTCTTTAATGTCCACACACATTTGATGTCTGATGAGACAAATAAAGTTTTATTCTTTGAAATAGACCATTTATCCTATGCCTTTCTTATCTTATATAAATAACTACTTTCTTGTGATTTTAGAGGGTCTATTTGAGTGTAGGAGTAATATGTCGATATCCTACCTATCTACTTTTTGGATTCAACCAAATCAAGAAGGCTGGTCGGAGCTTTTGAGTTGACTATCATGAGTTTCTTAAACATTGATGTTAGTAATGCTTTATATCACACTCTGCGAAATAGCATCTTTTGTGCTTTTTCTTCTTCATCTTTATGTGTATTTAAAATTTTGTGCAAATATTAACAAATTTTCTTCTTTGCAGTAACTAGACCACATGAACTATTTGATTGGAACTCTGGACATTTGCCACCATATTCTTGATGCACCTGTGTTATATTAATATGGGCGACTCCGGGGGGCATGAGAACTTTGGGAAGAAAGCCATGTCAGATGCGTCAGTCAAAGCTTATCGTTATTCTCTCCTTCTCTCTCCTGTTGTTTCTGTCTGGGACTGCATCGTTCGTAAAATGAGATATTCTTTCAGGCCTGAATGGGTGTAGGTCTAGAACAGTAACTACCAAAGTGTTTCCTGCTGATTTAAGTTACTGTTGTGGATGTGCAAGGAGTTTAGGTTTTTGAATTCTAGGGAGGTGAATCAGGTGATCATGCAGTTTGCATTATATTAGCTATCTGAAAGGAATAGTCTGAAATTAAGAATAGAAACTTCGACGAATAGGCCCTTATAATTATGGAGAGAGTTGGATGTGGTCAGCCAGCACCAGTCTTGAGGAAGGCTAAGAAGAAACATGCTAAAGATGAGCTAGACAAGCAGAAGCAGGCTGAGAAGAAAAAGAGACGCCTTGAAAAAGCCCTGGCGACTTCAGCTGCCATACGATCAGAGTTAGAGAAGAAGAAGCAAAAGAAGATTGAAGAACAACAAAGACTGGAGGAGGAGGGTGCGGCAATAGTTGAGGCAGTAGCTCTGCATGTACTTTTAGGGGAAGATTCTGATGAACCTTATCAACTTTTGCTGAACAGTCATAAAGATTACAACCCCTGGGAATACAACAGCAATGTTAGCCTATTCTTGGGTTGTCCGAGCCTTGGAAAGCCTTCAGTTGAAGAGCTGGGATGGATGCCCAATACTTGCAGGCTAGACTGCAAAAGAAATGATCGGAGAAGTATGCCTTCTTTACCCCATGTGATGCATGTAAGAGATGTCCGAACTCCTTGTTTGGAGGAGACATACACAGGGTCAGATATCTGTCCAGGATTAGTGGCCGCAGAGGCTGTATCATCGCTGCAAATTGCTGAAGATTCATGTGAGGATCCATTCCTCAGAAATGGCGCTGCTTCTGTTGTCATCAATAGAATGCTCAGAGGAAGCAATGGAGGTAACAAAGTAAATTTCTACAACAAGTTTTAATCAGAGTTCTGATTAGACATATGCATAGACTTTGCTGGTCTGTGCTTCGTCTCCAAAGAACTTCACCTTTCTCTATACTGCATGATACCATCTGTGCAGGATCCTAAGTTTGCAGCTTTCATACTCTACAGAATACTATAATTTCCCCCTCATCTATTGTTGTGAATATTGTCAAGAGTGTGATATGATGTTTTTGCTTTTGTTGGTGAGTTTTCATGTTAATAATGCTGCTATTTAGGCAGATCTATGGAAAAATATATTGCCCAGAATTGTATTAAAAATAGTTTGATGTTGTGATTACTTTTTTATGTGAATGAAGAGTTGAAGTGATTAGCTTTATTTTGTGTTCTTCCTTTTTGCATGCTTCTATTTACTATGCAAATGGCTTGTCTTGTTTTGAAGTTATTTCCTATGCAAATGATTTAGGAAAAGTAATTTTTATTTTTTTTTTTTACAATATGGGTAAATTATTTCACGTATTATTATTATTATTATTATTATTGTCATTATTATGTCTCAATCATATAATTGAAAAAAAAAGACATACTCGTCTAAATTACAAAGGGTTGGGTGTTTTTTTTTAAAATATAAATAAATATAATTTAATTATTAATGATAGAAAATAGTTTAAGTAAGTGGTTTTTATAAACTTTAATTTTTTTTTTAATCAAATCATCTCTAAAAGCATTTCAATTGGTCGCCCAATAATGTTTTATGATAAATTTGTTCTCAGGCTCAGACACAAAAATTATATATGACAAAATTTTTTAAATAACAATAATAATTTAAGTAGTAAAATTAAAAGTTTAAAACCAGAGATTAATTTTAAAAATATTAGTATTATATATATATCCAAAATTTTTTATGGCCCTAAATCTGTTTAATTTTCTTAATTAATATTTCCCCACACCACACCGCCTTAAAAGACCAAATCCCAATTCGTTGTTTCTTTCTCTCTCCTTCTCTTTCTTTAGGGCATCATTATCATCGGAGCGGCGATCGAAGGATGACGACGGCGGCTCGTCCGACGTGGGCTCCGGCGAAGGGCGGCAACGAGCAGGGTGGTACCCGGATCTTCGGCCCTTCCCAGAAGTACTCCTCTCGGGATCTCGCCTCTCACACCAACCTCAAGCCGAGGTATCTCCTTCGATTTTATCGGAAATTTCTAACCCTAGGTTTCGATTTTCTCCGGAATTTTCAGAGCTAGATGTGTTGCTTGATTGCAGGAGGGAAGGGCAGGACACGCAGGAGGAGGTGCAGAAGAGAAACCTCCGTGATGAGCTCGAGGAGCGGGAGCGCCGCCACTTCTCCTCCAAGGATAAGTCCTACTCTGGTATTGTGAAATCTTCGACTTCTCTTATTTCTTTTTCGGCTAGAAAATTTCGGTATCTTGATTTCGTGTTTGTATGTGTGTTTGTAGAGGATAGGGATCGGAGGAAGGGATCGTCATCTGGGCAATTTTTGCTAGAAGGTGAATTGGATTGCTGATTTGTGTTCGTTGCTTTACTATGGGTTGTGTATTGTGATGCTGTGGTATGAGATGTTTGTTTGATGCTTTTTTTGCTGTTCTTTTTAGGGGGTAAGAAGGAGATTGAAGACCGGATTTTTCCAAAGAATATAGATGCTGATGACTCTGATGTCGATGCCAAGAGTGACAATGAGAGGTAATTATTTGATCCAATTTGTAGAACTTTTTCTCATATTTGTGCTAGATGTTTGGTTCAGAGACGTTAATTTGTATGTATGTGTGATGTTATTCTCTTCAGTATAGCCGCTTCAAAATTGTTGAGATTTCAGTTCTTATTGCCTCATGTTGAAGTTTCATGTCCATGTAAATTTTGATAAGTAGTGTCTTAGCCCTGATGTCTATAAAAGTAGCAAATTAGTTGAAGTTGAAGCCTAGCGAAAGACAGTGTGAGCTCTTGTACAACTAATGCTGTATTATGATACTGTGGTGAGAAATGTGAATGCATGTTGCCTTGATCTCTAGATTGACACCATCTTATATTCTTGAGACAATTGTTTTTTTTCACAATCATCTGAAGTTCTTGTTTCCATAGAGTCCTTAACTAAAACAAGCAAATAAGTTGAAGCCACCACCATTTTATATATTATAATGATAAATTGAAATATGTGAAATGTAATTTTAGTAATAAGGCAAGTAGAAATGAGGAATAGATGATAATGAGATTAGTTTTAGTATCTAGGCTTTATAATTCAAGATGATGTGGAACTTGTAGAAGATGTCACAAAATGGATAAAGACAGGTTGGGTAAAATGCAGGGGAGCTTTTGGAGGTTTATATAATTGTAGAATACTTCTTAGATTGAAAAGTAAGTTTTATAGAACTATAGTTAGAACAGTTAAAAAACAAGGGTTAGAATGTTTTGCAATTAAGAAACAACACATTCAAAGGATGACTGTGATTGAAATGAGAATTTTGAAATGGATGCCAGCTGTGACTAGGGAGGACTGATTAATGAATGAATTAGGAAGAATTGATTAATGTATGAATTTATTTGAAATAAATTGGGAGTAACATCTATAACTAACAAATTAAAAGAGAATTGGTTAAGATGGTATAAACATGTACTTAGATGATCTGTAGATGCTCTCATAAGAAAGTTAGAAGTCTCCAGGTGGAAGGTTGTTGAAGAGGGCGAGGGAGAGGTAGATGTAGAAAGTGCTTAGCAAAAACTTTACGTAATGACATGTCTGTGCTTGATTTAGTAGTCCTTTAACCTTTGATTAAGCAATGTGGAAGGAAATGATGAATGTAGCTGACTCCAAATAGTTGGGACTAATGACTTCTTGTTGTAATGATTGGTTCTTTTGACACTTATAAATTATAATCATCCCAAATTCTTAGTTCCCTAGAGTTCGCAAGGATGGTTTTTGATTTTCCTTACACACAATCCTCCCAAGTTCTTTGTTCCCTTCGGTCCCTGGGTTAAAACCAACAAATCAGTCGAAGTTGAATCTTTGCAAAAATGTGGTGTGAATTCTTGAACAACCGACACTGAAATAGGATGGCAGGGCATGAATTGTAAATGTATGTTGCCTTGATATCTTAGTCTGGCACCATATTCTATCCTTATGATGATTGGTTTTCCTCATAGTCAGGGTGGTTACAGTACTTGGTTCTCTAGAGTCATCTGATCATAGTGGCAGATTTGTTGAGGTTGAAGCCTTGCCAAAGATAGGCATGCATCCTTGAGTGGCCAACACTGTACTATGATAGCATGGTGAGAAATGTGAATGTCTGTTGTCTTGTTTTCTAGATTTGACCCATCTTACATATATGATTGGTTTTCTTCAAAGTCAACCATTCCCAGCGCTTAGTTTCCTTGAGTCCACTAGTTAAATAGGTGCCTACTTTAAGTTGTTTTCCTGAGTAAGTATCTGGAATAACTACAAGAGGTGAATTGTTAATGGTCCAGATTAAATAATCAAATCTGCATTTATGAGTCCCCTTATCAAATCTTATCTCATGAGCTCAATATTTTGGGATTAAATATCAAAAGGAAAGCTGCCACGTGCTTTGCTAAATTCTGTAATAATTATGTTTATGCATTCTTATATTTTATTACTGACCATGTTCATAAATTCATATTAGGTTTATTTTGATTTAACTTCTAATACCTTTTTTGATCCACTATGTCATTATAATTGATCAATATCACACGAGGAGTAATGCAGAGTCTTGTTTGCTACCATCCATAGTTTTCCAGTCATCTTTTGGTTGGATTTGATTGATTTGATTTAAATATTACCTCTTCTCACTCTTTGCCTCCCAAAGCTTAGCAAAACAGGTTTTCTGGTTACCTTCCTATTGCAGAGTACTCTAATTGTTTGATAGCATGTAATGGTTAATTATTCGATAGCATAAACATTACAATTATTTTGAACATGTTATGCTATTTCTGCTGCTGTCATCATATTCTGCTATGCCATAATACCGTGTTGCTTCAGCAATTAGGGAAATATGTAAATTATCTAATTGCCAAATTTGATACTGAGATTGCCTTCACCGGCATATTTAAACACTGGATGTGGTGCTTTATCACTCTTTCTAATCCATCTTCAATTTTTTGCATGAAGTTGTATATTTTTTTTATTGTTCCACTCATCTGTCCTGATTCCTACATAGCTCGTAAATTTCCGAAATACATTTTGCTTTTGCAGTGATGATGATGACGATGATGATGATGAGGATGACACTGAAGCTTTGTTGGCTGAGCTTGAACGGATAAAGAAAGAGAGAGCTGAGGAAAAGCTCCGAAAGGTTTGTTCTCTCTACATTTTCAACTACTTCCTTTTTAAAATCCTTCAGTTCGTCTAGATGATGTTTGAAATCCTTAGACCTGAGTTTGGTTTTCATGGGTGCTTCTAAAGAAGCTCTATTAGAGTATTACACGTGTTTTGGTATCCTTGTCATCTAGGAGCTATGATGGATATGCTGGAGGAACCTTAATAGCACTTCCTACACATATTCTCCATTAGTCATTGCTAACCATCTTGACCTTGAAAATTGGTACTTCTTGTGTTCTATAGGATCGGGAGAAACAAGAAGAAGAACTGAAGGCTAAAGAGGCCGAATTGCTGCGTGGCAACCCGTTGATCAATCTCAATGACTCTACATCCTTCAATGTCAAGAGAAGGTTTCTCTCCCCCCTTCCTTCTCTCTCTCTCTTTCTCTCTCTCTCTCTCTCACTCACACACGCGCACACACGCACACGCACACGCACACGCACACATAATTTTAAATGGTTCCAAACATTCTTATGCCATTATCAATGATACAGGTGGGATGATGATGTTGTCTTCAAGAACCAGACTCGTGGGGAAACCAAAGCCCCTAAACGATTCATCAATGATACCATCAGAAATGACTTCCATCGCAAATTTCTACAGAAATATATGAAGTAGTCCTTTACTGAATGTGCTTGAAATCTCTGTGATGGAAATGTAATCCCTTTCCCGTTTGCTGCTGTAATATATGAAATTTCCAGTTCCAGCACAAACCAACCCATGTTTCTTGTATGAAGGTTGAACAAGCCAGAACTTGTCCACTGCCTGTGTCACATCGTTGTGCTATTGTTCTAGTGGAAAATTAACCAATTATTTTAGCACATCATATGCTGTGATTTGTGAACTATACTTTTTTACTTCAGATTTTTCAGAGCCTGGGGCCAATGCTTCTACTATGTTATGTAAGTGTATTAGGTTTTTTCAATCTGAAAATTACTGTTTCTATAAGTTCATTCCTAATTTCATACGTAGTTGTTTAACCATCAGGTTTCATTAATAAAGGTGATATAATTTATATCTATTTTTTATATAATGAAAACAATTGTGCTAGAACTGGCCATATGTGCTAGCCGGTATTGAAAAAAACGGGTGATTGTTGATTTGAGTTCTCATCACTTACAAAGGATTTAAATGGGATTCGGTTATTTTTTGACTACTAATAGATTACAGGGATTCGGTTATTTTTTTACTACTAATAGATTACAGGATTCGTCACGGGATTTGGCTACGTTTTTGACTATCAATAGATCACTTCGTCTTTGATTAAATTTTTTTTTTCTCTAAATCATCTATTATTATTATTATTATTATTATTATTATAAATTGAAAATTTAATCATTTATCAATGGGCATACAAGTAATATAATCATTTATTTTATCTTCACTCTTCCCAGTTCCCATATTAGACCAGCAAACATAGTACCAAGACCTGGTCCCCAAAATCCCTCGCCATTTCCACCTTCAAGCCTTGCTTCCATGGCGGACACTCTTTGATCTTTCACTCCCAACCCTATTGAATGGCTTCCTCTCTCCATCCCTACTCCTTCCCCGCTTCCTTCCACCCTCTTCCCCACCTCTCCACCAGATCCCTAAACCCTCGCCACTCCAATCGCACCAGATTCACTCCAATCCCCATTCGCTCCATGCTCCAATGGAACCGCAAGCCGGAGCTCTCCGGCGAGACACCGCGCGTCGTCGTCATCACCTCCGGTAAGGGCGGCGTCGGCAAGACCACCACCACCGCCAACATCGGCGTCTCCCTTGCCCGCTATGGCTTCTCCGTCGTCGCCGTCGACGCCGATGCCGGCCTACGAAACCTTGATCTTCTCCTCGGTCTTGAGTCTCGTGTCGTCTACACTGCTGCTGAGGCTCTCAATGGCGACTGCCGCCTCGACCAGGCGCTAGTCCGTGACCGTCGATGGTCATCCCTTGAGCTTCTCTGCATCTCTCGGCCGCGCTCCAAGCTTTCCCTTGCTTTCGGCCCCAAGGCTCTCACTTGGGTCGTTGACGCTCTCCGCTCGCGCTCATCCGGGCCTCCTGATTTCGTCCTTATTGACTGCCCGGCTGGCATTGACGCCGGCTTCGTTACCGCCATCGCTCCTGCTCACGAGGCCGTGCTCGTCACCACCCCCGACATCACCGCGCTCCGTGATGCCGACCGTGTCACGGGGCTGCTGGAGTGCGACGGCATTCGCGACATCAAGATGATCGTGAACCGTGTGCGCACGGATCTCATCCGCGGGGAAGACATGATGTCTGTGCTCGATGTGCAAGAAATGCTAGGCTTGGCATTGCTTGGTGTTATCCCAGATGACGCAGAGGTGATCAAGAGCACTAACCGCGGGTACCCGCTGGTGCTGAACCAGCCGCCATCAATGGCGGGGCTGGCATTCGAACAGGCTGCATGGAGGCTAGCCGAGCAGGACAGTATGAAGGCAGTCATGGTTGAGGAGGAACCCAAGAAAAGAGGTTTCTTTTCATTTTTTGGTGGATAAATACAAAGAGCAGTGGTTGGTTGAAGGCTGGATACTAAGGTTAATTTTTGTACAGTGAGTAGGTAAGATAAAGCTCCTCTCTTTTCATTTTCATCAGTTTTGTGGTTCAAGATAGTGTTAATGGCCTTGATTCTTTGCTTGGAATGTGAACTTTTGTTATTTGGTTTGTGCAAGTTCAGAGATTTTTTTGGTGCTGTATGGCATGATGTATCCTTTGTGAGAGAGCTTAGTTGGATGTAAGTTAATTGACTGTTTAACATGCTTAAATGGCACTTTTTTCTTTCTATGATTGTGATAAGTAGATGGTTTCTTAGTGACTTATATGATGTGTGATCCATCAACCTTTCATGCTGAATTGAAAACTCTTATTTGTTCTATGAATTTTGCTTTGCATGTGGATCTATGAATATGTTTACTTTGCAATAAGGTCTTTTTAACAATAGGGCAATACAAAATATACATTGAAAATCTTTGTATCGAGGGAAAATATACTACTTTGGTAGTATTTTTATATTGTCATTGTTATTTACTTGTTGAATGTGAAGCAACCATTTTAGATGCTATAGTACTGAGGGCAATCAATCTTTTGAATAGCTTCCCTATGTATTAAATTGCATGTATTTTGCTTATATCCTGCTTCCATTCCTCATAATTAAGTTTATATTGCTTGAAATTACATTCTTTAGGGGAGGGATCATAATGGGATAGGAATGTTTAGTCCTAGCCCTTATAAGTACGTAACCAGTTGATTGTGAAAATTATTAGGCATGGTGGTGGATGTGATATGATCATATATGGATATGACACTGATGTTTGCTGCATATATAGGGTATTCATCTCATGAGAAAAAGTTTCAATGCAAGGTATTTTTTGTTTAGATAATTTTTTTGTCTATGGTATGATATATAGCATAAAATGCTATATATAGTTCAAACATCTGGCAAAACAAGGTTAGAGAGTGCAATGAAGGAAGGATGTTGTTCTTTAATGATAACAACTTTCAAATTTGTTTACACAAGACCACCCTATGGTGCTGAATGTCTATTCTATCATAATTTCTTGAGGAAATATTACAACATGATATTTTGTAGCTCATGGATGGTTTATAATTTAGTAAAGTTCCATGTAAGTGCCTGAGTAGAGGCTGAAGAAAGTGATTGTAGTTTTCCTGCATTTTAAAATTTCTAGATGAACACTCGACATGCTGAGAAGATGCTTGTAATCTGTTTGAAATGTGTCTAGAAGCATTAAGGGAATCAAGGAGAATACAATGGTTGAAAAGTTCACAAAGAAGTGATAAAGCATGGATTCAGAGAGTTGGAATTTGGAAAAAAGGGTAATGGCAATAATAGATTAAGATCTAAGATTATGGTAAGGGGGAAATATTCATTGTACAGATGGAGACATGGGAATGATAGAATACATTTCAATTTTATTGTAGACCAGTTCTGCTTGATATGGATGTTTGAAGTAGAGTTTGCTGTACAATGAAAATTGGGAAAGATGTAAGCTCTTATTGTAATTTTTTTTGCGCAAGATCTATGTCTTTGTTGTATTACATGCAACTTTATTCTTCTTGTTGAGCTACTTGTTCGTGTTTTTGCACTGTATTGTTTTCGACTAGCACTGTAATACTAAGAATATGAAGGTGGTCTGAATTTCAGACCTGTGTTTTGTGCTTGTTTTTTAGGACTTTGCATGTACACATTGACTTATTGAAATGAATGAGTCTGTTGGGTATTGGGTTTTTGTTAATTCTATTGTTCTTGTTTTTCTGACTTTTGGTATGTGTGTAAATATATCATTGCTGTTTTTGTTGCTGTGTATGCAGGAATAAACCCATTTTTGTTTTCTGTATTTTAACCTAATGTTCTTGTAAATCCATGTATTTTTGAAATGCCCAATATAATTTTTGGAAATACAATGAAGAATATGAGAAAAAAATCTTTAATCTTTCATGTATGCATGTTTCTCATTTGCTTCAGGCTAAAATCTTTTTAATCTTAGCCTAACACATAGTATAAGTGTGTTAAGAGGTTATTTTTATTTTTATTTTTTTGAGAAAGGCGACAAGTACTAAAACCCAGAGACTAGCACGTGTGGGGAGTAAGGTTCAACACCGACCCACATGCCCTCATCTAGGACATGAGGTTCGATTTCGGGTCCCTCCCCAAAACGAACGCCCTACGCAAGGGATTCAATATCAATTGATCCAAATGCTGTTAGTGGGGTTAATTCTATATTTAGGCGCGTTCTTGAAAAATGTAATAATTTTTTTTTTATTATATCGGATCAGTGAAATATAGAATTGAAATTAATAACTTTAAATGTATGACATAAATAAACGAGATGGGCATGGTCGGTGTTCCCTTATTGACATAAAATTTATTTTCACACCTTCAAATTCCCAAAATATCAGTTAAGGACTAACAGGGAGAAAAACACACACAAACACAAGGCTATTAAGAACAATTTTGAAGTTTTGAAGGGGCAATAGAGAAAAAAATATATATATATATATATATTTTTGAAAAAAGATCCTTTAAAATCTATATAATGATTTTAAGCGGGAACCAAACATTCCCCTCGCGAAGCGAGCTCGCTCTATATCTCCAATGGCGATCTCCGATCTCTCTCGATCCTCCCTCTTCTTCGCAGACCAACGCCTTTGCTCCGCCGACATCCTCTCGCCCTCTGAGGTCCTCTCTTCCTCTCCCCTTCTCTTCTCTCAATCCCATTCCTCACATCTCCATTCATCCAATTTGTCTCCAGGTCCGAGCTCGAATCGAGATCGCCGTCCTCAACTTCCTCAAATCCATCTCCTCTCCCGATCCCTTCATTCCTGATCTCCCTCTTGTATTCTCTCCATCTCTTTCTCTCTCTCTCCCTTCTCTTCTCTTCTCTCTTGGTTTTTTGACATCGTTTCCTGATCTCAGATCTGCAGGGATGGCAAGAATGCTGGGATTCGTCGCAGCCTGCTTACGGACGTCTCCTCAGTCTACGTCTCCCATTCTTTCATCACGAGATCCCTCAGGGGACCTGGAGATGCCAAGGCCTTCATCAGAGGTATTCTTGAATTGTTTGTTTTTGATGCGATCGTGTGATTTGAGATGAGGTTTTGTGTTTCCTTCTTGGTAGTGTGGATGGTGATGGAGCTGTGCTTCCGGATCTTGGGTGATGGGAAGGTAGTCACTCAAAGGGAGCTCTTCTACAAGTTGCTATCTGATTGGCCTGACTACTTCTCTTCCCAGTCACTAGTCAATGCAACCGTTCAAGGTGAAAAATAATCTCTTCCACTTTCCTTTTTTCGTTTCCTATGTTAATTGGAAATTGCAAGGTTGTGCTAAATTTTCAGGTGTTCTTTTGCCGTCTGTTTTTGTGTTAATGTAGATGTGGTTGCATTGCTCCGATGCAGTAGGCAAAGTCTTGGGATCATGGCTTCAAGCAGAGGGGCAGTCATTGGGCGCTTATTGATTCAGGTGAAGGAGTTTAATTGGTTTTATTTTGATTTATTGTATGCTGAGCATTTTGTGCTTGATTTGGAATTTGATGTAATGGAAGGTGCCTGGTCATGAGATTGTTGATTGTACTCTGGTTGGAAATTCTGGATATGCTATCACTGGAGATTTAAATGTATTGAGTAAGCTGGTTTTGAGTTCAGATGCTCGGTATATTATAGTAGTTGAGAAGGTAATAAGTTTATTTATATATATATATATTCTTTTTGTAAGTTGTAACTTGTAAGTTATTGTGGTTTCTTGTATTCTTGTTCATGAGCTGATTTATGTGTTTGGATTTGGGAGTAGGATGCTATCTTCCAAAGGTTGGCTGAGGATCAATTGTATAATCAGATACCATGTATTCTGATCACAGCCAAAGGGTATCCTGATATTGCAACGAGGTACAACACTAGTTAAGAGATGACCTAGTGATTCTTAGCATTATGTTTTTTGTACAAAATTTAGGATGATGCGGTGCAAGCAAAGCATATCTAGTTCTTCTACGTAAGTTTATCAACTGATTTGGTTTATGAAGCCAATTAGCTATTTGTAGATTATTTGACAGTTTTGGAACTCCTGAAATTCTACGATATTGATAAATTTAGCAGTATTGTTTGGTTGCATTACTACGTTCATTTGAATCTTGTTAATTTTAATATGGTTGACAACTTCAAAACTTTTGGTTTATGACTTAGGAATAGTATTGGCATATGTTATTCTTATTCTTTCCTACTTTTTTTACTGCATATACACTGAATTGGAAAGTGAGACGGTTTTTCTCATTTACTCTTCCAAATCTTGCAATTTTTTTATTTATTGGTGTGAGCTTTGTAATGAAACCTTCATTGGGCAATGATCGTTTAATCTATTGGTATTAGGTTCTCTATGTAGGGTGTTTGTATCTTATTGAGGAGACATGTTTGAACCTCAGCTCGTGCAAAGTGAGGGGATAGGTGTTGTAGAGCTTGCGTTTGAGCTCATCATGTGTGCCTGCCCTTGACACGTGGCTTATCCACATTTGTCAAAAAACGCTTCATTGGTGGAAACCCAATGAGTAATGCCTATGCCCCTATTGCCACCATGCATTTATCACGGTTTGTTTAATCATGTTATCCCTGGTTCCATCATGACAACATCCAATTTTCTTGTTTCTTTCTATTCACTTTTCAGAATAAGCTGATTGCTGGATCAGAAGCATTGGAACTGTTGGATCTTAAGAACAGAAATATCGACTCTCATGATTTTATTTAGTTATTTTCTGTTACTAATAAGCTATTGACCATCTCTTTATACATAATTGAATGCATTTTAGTTCGCGATCAAGAATTTATGTCTTCTTGTTATAGATGTTCTTTGAGTTTACTAGATTAGCATTGATTTCTTTCTAAGCTTAACCCTGCTTGATTCTTTAAACAGGTTTTTTCTACATAGATTATCACAAGCATTTCCTTCCCTGCCGATCCTGGCTTTGGTGGACTGGTGAACTCAGTTCTCTTTGACCAGTCTATTGGGATACTTATCCAAGAATGTACCGTAACAGGTTTTATGCAGGAACCCAGCCGGACTTGCAATACTATGCACTTATAAATTTGGAAGTATAAAGATGGGTTTGGAAGCATACAGATATGGTAAATTGTGGCACCAGTGAATCAGTGATGTTTCATCATTTTTGAACATAAAGTCATGGAGTAGGTTCTATCTGTTCCATGTACAGCTTGCAATGTTAAGTGGCTTGGACTTCGAGGAAATGATTTGTATATTATACCTCAACATTCAATGGTCCAACTGAAGGCTCGGGACTTACAAATAGCTAAAAGCTTACTGTCGTCTGATCTGTTGCAGGTACATGCCTTTTCCATATAGAAATTTTGTTAGCTTTGCAGTTTTGGTGTGTGACGGTCCTTTTTGCTTGTATTACAGTCTATTGACCATCACCGTCTTTTGTCATGCAAGCTAAATGCCTGAGAACTTGAGACGTGTTAAAGTATCCTCACTTTCCTGTCAGACTGCTAGCACAAAGAGTGCTCATATTTGACGTGCTCTTCCTAATATCATATTTATGCACACTATTCCTGATACCTAAATATTATAGCAAATGTGGATATGCGAGCTAACAATCCCCTTAACATTGAGTAGTGCTTGTGGCAAATTTATTTAGGTGAAATAAACTGTTGACATGCTTCAAATTCTCTCTTAATATGGAAGAACAATTAACTTTATGCTGCCAGGATTGGTTTTTAATAAATTTGGCTTGATTGTGTTTAAAGTCTACTATCCATTTGGATTGTTGCTTGACTGAGGATCCAAAGTTAATATAGTGGAAAAACAGGGCATCATAGGAGGAATAAGTTAAACTTGTTGGTTACTTGGTTACGCAAGTAACTGTGTAACATGTTTTCCTCATGTTTTTCTCATTGTTTCTTTAATCAAAACTACCTTCTAAAGTAACTTGACTGGGGTTCTATTTTAACTTCTCCTTTGTGATTTTTTTACTTGAAGGATATATACAGGGAAGAGCTGGGATTTATGGTAGAAATGGGAAAACGAGTTGAAATTGAAGCTTTATACTGCAATGGATTTGAATACTTGGGAAAATACATTGTAAAGAAGATTGTTCAGTGTGACTACATCTGATGGTAAAAATTCATTTGTGGTTTCTTTGTCAATTATTTCCCTGCTAATTTTACAATATTCTTGTTAAACTCCTAGCCATGTAATTGTGCATATGTTGAGCACAATATCAGATGGGCATGAAACAACAATGCAAGTGATATGCATGAGTAGCCAAACAACGAGTCCTCACTGTCTCTTATGCTCCCTGAATTCATAGTTTCTGTCCTTCTGACATTATTGTTCACTAACAGGAGACTATTTACAGTGAAGGGAGGTATAACCTGCTATTGATGACTTGCTTCTTCTGCATCTCAAGAGTATGTGATTTAGTCCATGAAGAAGCCATAGATGAGGGTGACATTCTGAAGTGTACTTAATTACTTGGGAGTTCTTCCTTCTCAGTAAGCCCTCTAATGTGAAAAATTATCATCTAAACTGAAAATTCGACCGAATTAGCTAATATGTGATTCATGAATTTGTTAAGTTCAGCAATCCAATTGAAGAAATACTTGCTTCTACTGTGCCTTCCTCTGACACTTGGGAACAATTTAAGATTTGAATTGCCTCAAATTATGTGAGAAGGAAAAATCCTCGTCCTTTCTATCTTCATGTTCTTATCGCCTTTGCTGCTTTTCTTCAAACAAATCATAGGGTAGGTAGCATCAGTATGCAAGACAACTAGATACTCATGCCAACGCAACACAAGGAGATGTTAAAGTGGAGATTGGCAGAGTTTAAAACACTTTCTTTCTGAGAAAGAAAGCACTTTGATGGTTTTTGTTTATGCCATGACTTATAACTGAAATCAACTAGTTTACTTTGGCTAGTCAAAATTTTCGGGCATGTCCTCCTCATGTAAAACAGAGTTTGTGCTGCATGTGGATGTGGTGTGGCTGGTGCCATTTACAGTTTGCACAGAATGCAATATTTTAGCCTCACTGTGATAAAAAAAACTCCTACTAGATGCTGGTAGCTAAAAGTAATCACTAGTAGAGATGCATAAATAATAGCTGCTTTAGTACTCTCTTCTATTTTTTTATTTATTTATTTTCTAAGTCATGTCCTTTTTGTTGCACAAAAGACAGTTTATTTCATGAAACTGGTTACAGTT
Source organism: Dioscorea cayenensis subsp. rotundata (assembly GCF_009730915.1). Lineage (NCBI taxonomy): Eukaryota > Viridiplantae > Streptophyta > Magnoliopsida > Dioscoreales > Dioscoreaceae > Dioscorea > Dioscorea cayenensis. The sequence goes on along the minus strand of NC_052471.1, from coordinate 971,305 downwards.
TGTGTGATGCAAAAAAAAGTCATTATTCTTTTACTACATTTTCATGTTTCTTTGTTGTATTTACACACCCAGGTTTTTTTTTTGTTGAAATATGATTAGTTTTGGAGATATATTCAAATGGGCATGAAACATACATTAGAATTGCACTTTGTATAAAATTCCCACAAAATAACTATCTATTTATATTTTTATTTTGTTGGATAGATTTACTGTTTATAACTTAGCATCATAGTGTACGATCTTCAAGGTGTAATAAAGGTGTCATCCCTCTCATCCGGAGTGCCCAGAGCATTTTAATCTAGGCCTAATAGATGCTTTTAGGGTGCCACCTATCTCACATGCCTCATATACTGCTAATTAATTCACATATGTGATTATTTTGCTCAAAAGAAGTTCATCTTTTATATCAGATAGTCTTCATCATACCTTTTTATTGGCATTAGCAACTGGCTTAAGTAACTATGGCAAGATCTTGTGTAATTCTCAATGATAATAATGATGAAAGTAAAATGATAGTTTTTTGCCTTCACGGCTACACAACTAGAGTTTTATGATTCGGTACGAACTGACAATGGTGTGTGCTTTCATACCATGTGGTGTCCTGATCTAACCCATCGGCATAACTGAAGTTTAGGATTAGAATATCTTATGGGTGAAGTACATATTTTATGTATTAGTAATTTAGTGGTACTTAGTAAAACTTGGATGAGGAGGGGTCAATTGCCCTTTATCGAGCATTTTTCTTTTTAGCATCAAGATGATGAAGAAAATGTGAAAATGAGGAATCCCGCCTTGGCTGAGTCCTCAAAGTTCACCAACTGGTTTCTCAATGAAGGTAAACTTAAATTTCTGTGTACCATTTTAGGCTTGGCTTCATATTCTCTAAAATAATAACAGTTGTTTACTGTAGAAAAGAAGCCTGTTGAAAATATTTCATCGAAGGACTTGCTCTCTTTGACTGCTAGTAAAGAGAAGACAACTTCACTGAGGTTTCTGATGCCAATTTCCCACTGTTCAACAAACCAGATTTGCCTTTTGTAGAACATGGAAGTATTAAGAAGTACCTCAAGTTTTCTGACTATTGGAATCCCTGAGCCGCTCTATTGCAATGATGGCAATGATTTAAGTCTGGTGTAGTCACTTGTTAAGATCTTGAACAACTCATCTTGGATGAGGTCAAAGATAGTAACTCAGGACCAGAGCATTTTCAGGAACCTCAGATGGAGTTGGATTTTAGATTGGTGGGGCAAAAAACCATTATGGATGAGTACACGTCAAAACACCTTCTTTCTTTGCTGTACAAGCTAGGGCCTTCATCTTCCATTATGGATGTGATGGGATCATCCGTCAACATGATTGATTATCTTCCTGATACTACTTCTATTACAAATTTCAAAATGGGTGCATTATTTGGAGCAGCATTAATGGATGAGTTGCATTTGGTGCAAGCTCCTCTCTTAGTTCAGAGAGATCCCATTGCCAGGATCAGTGGTTCCAATATTCATCAGTCTCTTGAATCACAACTTCATACTTATCTTGTTCTTACCCCTACCCATAGTCTAAACAACCGAAGAAACTAGACAATGTGGAAGCTTCTAATTGCAGTCAAGAAGAAAGAACTGATAAAGGTCTAGGCCTTTGGGTTGGTGGATACAACTCATTTCCTGGTGGTTCCAAATATCGTCGCATGGTTTTTGGAGATGCAGCTGTTTCAGTTCACCTTCCTAAGTAAGGTGTAATTATGCTTGGTGATTTGTTGAACTTTGTTACTTCTGACTCTGGCAAGATTGTAAATAGAGACAATGAGCCACTTGAATTGAATCCTGAACAGCTTCAAGATAAGATGTTTAAGACTATCAATAAAGACTCTGGACATGCTGGGCGAGTTAATTCACTACGACCAGCTTTTATAAATGGCCCTTCTGACTTAGTTGACTTGGATAAGCTTTATGAGGCCAGGTGTCTACTCAATTTCCATGTCCATTGAATTACATGAGATCTTTGTTTCCTGGAATGGATCAAAACACCAGTTTGAATTCTCAGATGAAATTGATGGGTCCAGAAAGCAACCATCCTGATCCTCACCATCCATATCCTATAAAAGCTTGCCCTCAACATGATGTGCTCCGTTCTAATGGGCCACAGTTTGATTCCATAACATGCCATTCAACATTTCAGCACATGCCTTCTCCAGAAAATTGGTCCACATATTACTCTTTTCAGGGCTTGCCGAGAGGTTTACTACTATCTTTTCCAATGAATCGCATGCCTGATCGCATAACTGAGATGAACAAAATGCATGGCTTACAGTTGAGTCTCCCACCACCTACGCTTGGGAGCTATGGAACCGTAATACCAGGTAGAGTTCATCGCCACTTTTAGCTGAAGTAGTTGTGGGCAAATGGTATGGTAAAAGTGAAATTCTTCTTTCCACCCCAGTGCTGTGTATTTCACTTGTAGTCATTCTTCTAGCTGTGCACTGTTGAATTATCGATTCTTTCTTTGATTAGTCTGTTTGTTTATTGTTTGGCCATCTTGTAGGATCTCTTATTGGCAACAATGGGAGTAATAACCCGCCTGCACTCAATAGGCTCATTGAAATGGAGTTGATAGCTTCAGCGCACAATCCTGGTCTCTACAGTTTGGAGCTTTACACAACTTTCTGGTGCAGATGACTAATTTCATCTACATTTGCCGTGTATGGATCAAACCTGTTCTAAACCCTTGTGTTTATTGAGCATGCCTGTGCTCTGGGGGAAGTGCTGATTATTCACTTTGTTGTTCTCACGGCCATATTACCACCTCATAAAACTGATATCAGCTATGTTTACTTGGAAGGGGAATATGAAAGACAATGTCGCATCCAATGCTTATAAAAGTTTGACTTGTATTAGTCATGTTAGTTGGGCAGCTTGATGGATATTAAACTGACCTGAGAGATATGTCCGTAGATCAGAAAGGTAACACCGCATCATTTATGCTCTCAGCATTCATAGTGTATAATGTTCTATCAGAATGCTAGGAAAAATCCTGAATTGTTGATTCTGTGCTGTTTGTTACTGCACCTGTAATGGGAAAATCCGGAGCTGTTTGCTCTGATTCACCAATGCGCCCCTTGCTTACAGTTGTGAAATATCAATCTGTGAGTTAATTTTCCCTTTTTGTTCACTCTGATGACTTTTGGGATTGTTGGTGTTATGTTTCTGTTATTCATCTTGATTGACTAGCTAGGGATGCCAACAAATGGTGGTGTGATAGTCATTAAATACTGGCATTTATTTATTTATTTATTTATTTTTGCAACTGTTTATTTGGATTTTGATGATCACATCAACATGTCTGCTATGCTTCCACCGCATGCATGCATACATACCTTTACAAATTTAAGCCTTTTATTTGTAGACCTTGTGATTTTAAAGAAATTTGAGTTTCAATGTAAGATTAGTGAGTATTATGGTGGTTTTAATGTCATGTGATACAATTTTTTGGACCATTGAATGAGATGTCAGACTGGGATTATTGTTTTGAAATTGTGGAGCTTCTAGAAATTCTTCAAGAAAAACTGTCATGCTGTTGGGTGCAATTTGAAGCTCTTGCTGAGGTATGTATGTGAGAATTTCTAAATATGTACAGTGTATCATGATCTAAAAGGCTGGATTCAGGTCAGACCATAGTTTAACCCCTCTTAACACGTGTGACTTGATTCCTTGCTATCCATTTACTCTTTGTGATACACTCAATGTATACGTCATTTAAGTTACCTTTTTGTGACAGTGATGCTCATTCGGATAAGAAAGCAGGCTTGGCCACCCAAGTTATTGGTGTGCTTGATCTAAGAAGCAGCAAGAAGTGGGGGTAAGTAATGTGAAAATGATGTTTATCTGTTGGAATTTATGAAGGAAAAAATTCAATATTTATTAAAAAAAAAAGGATTTAAGATTAATATCTTAATTGTTTGTATAGTTTTCTTTCTGGCAATTTTTTCCCCCGTTTCATTAGTCCGTATAAACAAAGGGTCTTTTGCATGGTTGGTAGAGCTCCCATTGCCCAATGCTTTATCAACATGTAACAAAGGAAACGTCAAAGCAGAGAGCATGATTGTCCTGTTTTTCAATGACAGCAAATCTAGAACAAGTGGGAACATCCTCGCAAGCACCGGCCACAGAAAGTCACAAGTTGTCATGTGAGTTCTATTTATTTATTGTTATTTTAATCATGTAATTTGCCTTGAAGTCATTGCCTCAAGTACCATTTCTTCAACCTTACAGTTGCTGCCCCAACTGCCGTATGTTGGTGGAAATATAATTAGGTTAGCAAAAATATAATCAGGAAATTCAATTAAATGACAATTGAAGTCATATACTCGAGCTTAATATGTCAACAACTCCAAAAAATTTTCCTTTATAAATTACGAAGAAACAGTACTTCTATTACACTGTTGCCAAACCATCTTTAGATGGTCATGTAAAGAAAGGAGGGTTTATGCTTGGAGAAAATAATAGTAATTGAAAAAACAGTTCTTGTGGAGGCTCAACTTGGGACTCTTATGATGGGACACACAGTTTTTTATTTGAGTCACTTTTTTGAAATATTTGGTTAAAGAAGAATAACTACATATTCAATCAATGTTTATTTGAAATAGGAAGATTTAGTGATGAGTATAAAATGTAGCTTTTGATATTGTGCACTTTATTTAGGGCTGACAAGAGCGTCTTTTCAATTGAGGATCTGATTGAATAACCTTGCCAATTGAGGATATGATTGAATAGCCTTGAGATATTAAATTGATAAAGTAACCATTAATGAATGATTCTTTTTAATAATCATTTTTTAGAAGCTCTATCTAACTTTACCCATCTCCTTGTTATGATTGTAAGTTACTTAATCATCTCTAGCGGTTTTGCGCGATTCTAAATCATTTGTACCATAACCTTATCATTTTACTTGTAAGGCATATTTTTGAAGTTATAATAGTTATTCACCATTTTTTCAATATGCTCTAGATGGTTTATTGACTCTTTTAAACAAAAATCATTATCTTGTTTACCTACATGATCAATTAATCAACGCGCCATGTATAAATTAAAAAAATAAAATAAAAGTGCCATGCTAAGTTATAAATATTAATTATGAGGTATTCTCAAAATTACACTTATAGTCTTAAAATCATCATATAAATATATGACTAGTTACATTACACATTAAATTTTTATATATTTTTTGTGACCAATTGATTATAAGATAAATCTATATTTTTAATGGAATAAAATTCAAAATTATTTAATTGAGTGCTATATATATAATATACACACACATATGAATCTGTCGGAGTATAAACACGACAGACTAATTTTTTAGCCGTTATCTAGAAGGAAGGATGTTTATGTAATTCTCGCATATCAACAGGGTTGTATACGTAAAAAAACTTATTTATCAAGTACCTGTTATACGTACCATTTTCCCCCCTTTCATATATAACACATAATATAATTTAATATAATAAATAAAAAATAAAAATAAAATAAATAATAATAATAATAATATGGAGGGGTGTGTTTTGTGTGTGTAGAGACATATATGGATAGAAATGAAAGCTTTTGTATATAGCTTGAGGCTTGGAATTCGAGGGGCCACGCAACTACTCAGTTCACCACCCGTCTCTCTCTTTCTCTCTCTGTGGAACGAAAGCTACTTCCACTACCTCACAAGACCACCAGAGCAAACAGCCAGCGAAAGCAGAACCACCAGCAGCCTCACGCCACCGGATCACGATCGTATGGTGTCTCTCATCCCATCGCCGGAGCCACCTGGGTTCTTTGTGGCGGCGGAGGTCCAGCAGCAGCAGCCGCAGGCGCAGCAGCTTGGGATGGCTCTTGCAGCTGGTGGAGCTGTGCCGACTACGGTCTCCTCGTCTGAGGATCTGGGGAAGAAGATCAGGAAGCCCTATACCATTACTAAGTCGAGGGAGAGTTGGACGGAGCAAGAGCATGACAAGTTCCTTGAGGCACTCCAATTGTGAGAACCCACCCTTTTTTGTTTCCCTATTTTTTGTTCTGTGTTTTGATTTATTGAAGATTTAGGGTTTCTATTGATCGAGGAATTTAAGAAAAAGAAAAGTTGAAATTTTTTGTAGGCAGTTTCTTTATTTGGTTATCTATCTTGTTTTCGTCATCTAAACGAACATGTTATCAAAAAAGAGGCTTTTTTTTCTTCTTTGGATTCTTCTCTTTTGCTCTCTTTACTTTCAATTTTTTGTTGTGTTTTTGTCTATTACTCTAGATTCGTATTTCGCTGTTAATAGCCGGCGTTTAGGTTTTGTGATTTAAGTTAAAACTAGGTCTTTATCCGTTTCTAGAGTGTAGAAAATTAGGTTTTGGGTAACTTGTTGATATACCCCGCTTTGGGTTTTGGAGGCTCTGATTTTGTTGAGGTTTTTCTTGGGGTTGAAGCTTGGGTTTCTTCTTCTTTCGTTATGGATACCTGTCGTGGGTTTTGGAGGCTCTGGTTTGGTTGAGGTTTTACTTGGGTTTGATACTCGAGGTTTCTCTTCTTTTGCTATGGAAGCCTCGTTAGAGTAGGTGAATTAGCTGTTTGGTCTTGCCTTGGTAAGTAAGCTTTTCTTGGGCATTTGAAACTTGGATTTTGTGAATTGTCTGCAATGGCTTTGGAGTTTTTGAACTTTAGTTTATTGTGATTGGCCTGGTGAATTGATTTAGGGTGTTCACTGTGGTGGTTATCCTTTTGAAAATTGCATCTCTTCTCAATTCATTTTTTTTTTCGTGGTCGCCTAAAATCTTTGTTTTGGTATTGTTTGGGATTTTGAGGGCCAAGTTTGATTCAAAGATTTTGTTTTGAGGTTTGGATTTGTTTCTGTCTATAGGTACCTTTTGAATAAATAAATTGGTTTTGGTATTCTGTTGGTTTACAAAGTTTGCAGCAATATGTCCAAAATGATGTTAAATACCAGTTTATATTGGGTAGTGTGTGATCTTATTTGTATAAGATTAAGTCGGATATTTATTGGAAAGGGCAAGATGTTAGTAGGGGGAAAGAGTGCATATCTGAAGTTTTCATTCCTCTTTCACCTGCACATTAGCTTAAGCTCTTGTTTAACTTTATCTTGACCTTCAAGAAAAATCTTTCAAGTAACTCACACAAAAAATTATCTTTTTCATTTTTTTTCTTCTTTTTTTCGTTTTTTTTGCTGATCTTGTTAAAAAAAAAAATCCTTTGTGACTCGATTTTGAAGTTATTTTTTAGTTTGTTTTCCGTTATTCTACGGGAAACATGGATGCGATAGAGTACTTGCTCATTTTCTGATCTAGTACTCTTAGCAGGTCTACTCACCATTTTCCTATCCGTTTTCGTCATTTCACGCAATGACTACTAATTTCTTCTTTTTAAATTTTCTCTTTACAGGTTTGATCGCGATTGGAAGAAGATAGAAGCATTTGTTGGATCAAAGACAGTCATCCAGGTATTTTTGTAGATATAGTCAAGCTTCTGATGTATTTCACAACAAATTGCCACTATTCAAGGGGAAAGCATGTTTCGGCTGTTTTAATGGGTCGGCTATAACATATACTGTCAACAGTGTTGTTTTAATCCCTTTTTTCCGCTTTGGCTTGAATTACAAATAGAAATATGGGTTTATTGAATGCTTTGAAGAATGGGAAATTGCATTCCACGTGCTAGTTTGTCTTGGAAATCAAGTCAGTTTCTTCAACAGTTGTAATAAAATCCATTTTTCATATCTTGTATATTAAGCATATCTCTATTGCATTGGGCATGGTAAAATTTTGAACTTTAGGACACATGCCCAAATTTGGGAAGTTGCTATTTGTTCATGTATGTTATGTCAATTTATAGGACCAGACTTAGGAAAGATGACAGGACAATTTCCATGTGCAGAGAGTATGTATTTTGAAGGAGAGATATTTTGCACTTAATTTTGGAAAAATGGTTGACATTGTGATGCATACAGTATACCCATTAAGCATACGTTTTTATGCATTGTGATCCAGAAGTATGGAGAAGTTAAATGTTCTTTGGCATAGTGAGAACAGTTGAAGTAACTGCTTTTCTTGGCCAATGTTCTTTATGATGGAGTGTTGGGCATTTTTTACTTTATTATGTCATGGCTATAATGATGTAGCACATTTTGAAACTCCCCTGGGCGAGTGGTGCAATATCTTGTGGAATTCATTTCCTCATATAGAGGGACTTTAGCCACTTACTTTACTCAATATCTTCTTGTACAATATTCAGTGTTGGCAGCTTGGCCATTATACTGGTCTTGATGATTGTACGATGTCTTTTTTACCTTCCCTTTAACTGTCAACTTATGTTTAGGCTTTATTGTTAATGGAGAATCAATTAATTTACATCTGATCATTTTTGCCAATATGTGTCAGTTCTTCCATTTGCTCTCCTTGAGCTGTCAGTTGTGTAAGAAAAAGTATGGGTCACAGTATATATATATATATATATCTATATGTGATCTTTTAAAATTAGTACCAAGAGGCTCATGAACTTCTTTGTCAGGTTTAGTCATTTTGTTATTCTTGTGTGACTTAGTTCGTTATCTAACTGTAGCAATGCCCCTTGATTAGGTTTAAAGTTTTGAGTGTTTGAAAATCCGTAAGTTTAGGTCCAAAGAGAGACCTCCCAAGTATTCTTCTGAAATGCATACATAAATTTCTCACTTCCTATTAGATGTGCCCTCTTTCAATTTCTTATACTGTGAGTGTGAGGTCAGTGATAAAGTAAGTGAAAGATTGCTGCATCAGCTACTCGGCAAACCACTGCTCCTTTTGATAAGCATGCTTTGTTATTTTAGATGCCCCATTGCATTTGATTTTCATGCTAATTAGCTTTGGATTAAATTGAGGAAGGACTCCTGCAAGTGGCCATGTCCAGCAAGCATTACATCATTAAATGCTTCTTTTTTAAAAACACTTTCTCAAAGCCTTTATTAGTGCAACAACCATCTCTCTTTTTGGGGAGGAAAATTGTGATGTTCTCTTTGTGCAATATATCTACTACTGCTATGTAATCGTTCTTTGTAATTTCTTTAATTGGTTTTCTTCTTTATTGGTGATTTTACATCATAAAGTTCATTCATATATATATATGTATATTATATATGTATCTGTAAGTTCATCATGTCGATACTGAACAGCAGTGCTTGCAGATAAGAAGCCATGCTCAAAAGTATTTTCTGAAGGTTCAGAAGAATGGTACAAGTGAACATGTTCCACCACCTAGGCCCAAGCGAAAAGCAGCTCATCCCTATCCACAGAAGGCTAATAAAAATAGTCAGGAACTTCTTAACGCTACTATTCTCCTTGCATTTAATGCTATAAAACTAATTTCTTCTGGTATTTCAAATCTTTTGCAGCTCCTCTGTTATCTCAAGCTACAACGCCTCTTCAAGGGTCCTCCTGTCTGATTGAAGCAGGTTATCCTATCCGGACAGATTCATCTTCAGTACTTAAAAACTCAAGTCCTGCTGCAACAGTCCCTTCCTGGGCACATAGTTCAGTTCAGCCTGTTCTTGCGGCCCGCATTAATAAAGGTTTTGTGTTATTGAAATATTCTTACATGAATATTTTGATCCTTCCTCACCCAATTTTAATGTTGGAAGATTGAATGTAGCTAGTTTTTCTTTTTCATGTTTATAGATGATATTGGAACTCCAGGAGCTGGGTTTGTTAATAATTGTGTTTGTAGTAGCACTGAAAGCTCTCCCAGGACATGGCCTGCTTGTGAAACAACTGATCAAGGGAATCATGTCCCATCACTTCGTGGTGAGTACCTTCTTGCATCACACAGGCAAACATCTAGAAAATTGATAAAGAAGTTTAAGCTACATGAATTTTTTAATGTGATGTAAAGCATCAGTAAGAGGCTTCTTTTTAACTGAGTGTGAGCTTTCTTAAAGTGTTGTTGTCTTTCATGCTGTCCTAATTGTCTTTTCATTGGATGTGCTAATGTCTTTAATGCATAATTGATTAAATTGACATTGTTTTGGGACTTGGTTTCACTGATCGTTGCATATGAGAAATTTTAGGTTGCCATTATGCAAATTCTGTTTTCTTGTCTATCTTTTGTGTTTGTGCATGGCTTTTAAAGCATATCACCATTGTCATGCCATGCATGTAAAATGATGTAATAATTTGAAGAGGAGATGTGAACTTGGTGAATCTTGTACTCTACTAGTTTGTGGATGATTATTGCCAGCCTAGGCTCTCTATGCTTGTTTTAAGCTTGATTACTAAGGGAAAATCTCTTTCTGGTCTTCCAAGTTAAAATGATGGTGATTTTGCAACCATCCACGTTAATTGTAGATTTAGTTTTCTGAAGTATAAATCACTTACAGAATCCATGGGTCTAATGCCCTTAGGCACTCCTAATTGGCAGGTCTTAGCTCTTGGCTTATCCTATGTTCCCAAAGGTGCACTCCGACATCTAAATGCTTCTGATCCAAGAATTTTCTTTTACATAATGGTAAAATTTCATCATGATCAGTTAAACAGAGGATTTTCAGAAGCACTGAAGCAGGGCATTTCATTTGTTGGCTTGGATTGCTTCCAAAATTATGTTAGCGTAAAACTATGCTGTCCATGGAGGCAAAACACATAATCTCAATTCTATGAACATATCTTTTTCCAATATATCCAAGTGAGTTAGTTTTAGAGCGATTAAATTGTTAAAATCTGTGCATAAATGAGTGCTTTTATGGAACAAGATAATGTATTGGCTGTTTACATGTTTCTTGCCACTTAGATATGCATGTGGCAAGTATGGAAAGAATTCTCTGACCTTTACTTTTATCTGTTTATTCATACTCTCTGAAATGGGCATATTCTTTGTTTAGTTTCCTTTTCAGCTCACGTGGTCCAAGTTCAGTTATCATTCATAACTTATCGTTGGTGTTATACTCTTTATCTTCATTAATTTCTGCATTTTATCTCTCCAATTTTCGTTATTTGATTTTGTTTTCATCTGTCTTGGTGTATATGAAGTGATGCCAGATTTCGCTCAAGTATACAGCTTTATAGGGAGCGTGTTTGACCCAAGCACAACTGGGCATTTGCAGAAACTGAAGGAGATGGATCCAATTGATGTTGAAACAGTATGCAATTTCTGAAGCCTAGTCTCTTGATTCTATCAATTTAGTGTGTTGTAGGTTATATTTCTCTGGTTTACTTTGCTTTAAAGGTCCCTTCATAATAATCTGATTTTATAGCTACTATAGCATTTATAATATTGCATTATTTCTTGGTGAAGGCAAATGCTTTTTCATTTATATTACTTCGATTCTGATTCTATAGCAACTAAAGCATTTATAATACTGCATTATTTCTTAGTGAGGATGGATGCTTGCACATTTATATCCCTTAGATTGATGGCATGCCGAAGTTCTTTTGTTATTCTGATCAGAAGAAGAGAACATGATGCTTTGTTTTCTCCACTAGTATTTGACCTAGTATTATTCAGATACACCATTAATTATCTTTTGCATCCTATAATTTCTACTTCAGGATATATTGATTTTTCTTCATCAAGTTGCATTCTAGTTTTGATATTCTGTTGTATGCGTGTATGGTCTGATTGTCTTCAGAAAGAGCTTGTCTTCATAGGTTTTGCTACCCCATAGATGCATTTTATCTCTATCTTTTTCATCCTATATTTATAATGTTTGTGAGTTTTTCCTTCTGCTGTTAAGGTTTTACTCACAAGTGTATGCATTCTTTTGATGATTTTATGCAGGTTTTGTTGTTGATGAGGAATCTCTCCATCAATTTGACTAGCCCTGATTTTGAGGATCATGTAAGTGCCTTCGTTAATGCATAATCAGTTAATGCATAATCATGCAAAAAATTTTTTGTTGAACTACTTCAATTTACTACTTTCAATATTTTAATGGAAAATCAGCATGCCTAAGTGTTCTTGTGTTTTTAAGCCAGGGCTTTATGGAATGACCCAAATATTATTATGTTTGCATAGATTATGTTCTTCAAATCAGCTCAAAATGAGGAGAAATTTTGATTATGTTACAGATAAAGGGCATCAAAATCTAGCAGCCCCATTAAATTGCCTAATTAAACCATGAACAAAAATGGGTGAAATGCTTCCTACTTTCGAAACCGATAACATTAAAAGGAAAAAAAAAAAATCAGGAGGATGTACAGCATCCCTGCAATGTCTGTAAACATTAACCTAGTTTTCTCATCACCCATATATTGTTGGTCTTATCATTCTTGCCCAACACAATCTGAAACATGGTTGGATTAATGCAGAGAGTGTTGCTCTCAACATATGATGATTCCGCAGATGAAATCAAACACCACAGCACCAACAATGCTCTCCGGGGTGATGGAAACATGAATGCAACTCTAATGTAGGTGAAGAAAAACTTCAAAAATTTCATCTCGGTGCTTTCAGCCCTAACTTAGGTTAATGTTCACCATATTTTCCAGGGTGAAAGGTGAATAACGACAGCCTGTTTCCAAGCTTCCATACTTGGAATACAATAGAGACCTGTAAAGTGCCTGAGCTGACACGAAGCTTTGCAATTTGGGAAGCGAAGAATTCGGCAACCATTTTGTTCTTTCAGTGTACTCTAAAATCACAAATTTATAATAAGGGGCCATGTATGATATTTCTACAGGTAGTTTTGGGGGGGCCTGTACAGATCTGCTGCACATCCCCATTCCTGAGCTAAGTTTTGACTGTGTGGGTCAGTTATTTTTATCACTGTATATAAAATCCCAATAATCATCTGGCTTTGTAGGGCCTCTTGTATGTATCCATGTATCAATAGATTGTGATTAGTTTGCTTTGAGATCTCCCTCTTTTTTGTTTTTTGTTTTTGTATTAATTTAACTTTTCTGAGGCTGTGGATGATAAGAGAGTTTTCGGTGTGAATTCTGTGTGCTGTTTGAGCCACTAAAAATTTGTGCTTGATTTTTGTAGGGTTTGTGAACAATGACCACATGTGCTTAGATATATGCATTTTATATAAGATAGCATGCACGTGCTTACCTAATTTCTGAATAACAATGTAATCAAGTCTATTTCTATCAGTTCATACTTTTTACTAGAAAAAATATTTTTATTTCATTTATTGGGCTTAATTGAATGATTGTAATTTGTAAGCATGGTCATATGTTCAAAAGAACACTCTTATGCTCCCAAATTAGTAAGCATGTGAGGTTGAATCTCAACTCAAAGACATAAATGTTTTGAAGGATTAATTCCACTACAAGCGGTTTTCACGTTGTTGTGAAAAAAGAGTTTATTACATTTCGTGTTAAAAACTACTTGTAATACATGCTAATACTTTTAATTTAAACATAAAACCTATTTTGTATTCATTGACAGACAAGAGAAGAATAGAATTATTTATGTGCACAACAATATTGACAAAGTAAAGGGCTAAGTTGTATAAATAAATAAATAAATAATTTTTTTAAAGAAAAAATCTCCAATTGGGATTTTGGGTTGGGCTTTGAGCCCGTTGCAAAGCCCATGATAGTATGTTGTCGCGCGTTGTCTAGTTCACTCTCAATAAAACAGGGCTAAAGAAATCAAAAGAAGGCTTTTTTAGGGTTTTCAATCTCTCGCTTCTGAACTTTCTCTGATAATCGCGGTAACCACCGCTCTGCTATTGCACCCGCGGCGGCGGGGACCCGGAGACCACCGCGTTGAACGTGCAGCATACTTTCATGGCGTCTCCGGAGGCTCCCCAATGCTACGCCGGGGTCGCTCGGCAGTCCGCCGCCTTCCGGCTCATGAAGCAGATGGTAAATGATTGACCTTTTGGGTGTGTGTGTGTGTGTGTGTGTGTGTGTGTGTGTGTGTGTATTCTTTTGCTTGTTTTTACGGAGGTTTTGTTGCTTTGTCTTGATTATGTCTTGCCATGCCTTCAATTGTGAGCAAACTGTTGGGGTTTTTGGTTGAGTTGAGCTGATAGTTTAGTGCACTTGAAGCATTTTGGGATGTAGATACTAGATAGATGAAAGATGGAACTTTTATTGGTTGTAGGACGGCATTGCTGGATAAAATACTAGAATAGATTTATGCCTGGACTCATGTTGAATTTAATTGAATATTTTTCTTTTAAAGTTGTAAGATTCTTTTTGGAATAATATACATGAATCTTATTATTTTTAAATATATTTGGTTCAGTCATTTTTATAAGTTTTTTCCTGAATTGTGCCGATTTATCTGTTAATTCAATTGATATAGTTGTTATCTTGAAATGCTTTTGTTTTATCCCTTTCCTTTTAGGGATGGGAAGAAGGTGAAGGTCTTGGCAAAGAGAAACAGGGAATCAGAGGACATGTTAGAGTTAAAAACAAACAAGACACAAAAGGTTGTTATCTTCTCTCTTCTGCAACAACTAACACTATGGGGAAATATTGCCTTTTTTAGATTAGAAAAGGTGGTTGAATAATTGGGTATCAGATGTTTCATGGATTTTCTGATGCAATTTTAATCTCATGTCCTGTAGGCATTGGTGTAGACAATCCTGCTAATAACTGGGTTCTTGATACCTCTCAATTTGATAACATTCTCAAAAGATTGAAAGTGGTAATGTACTTTATTTTTATGGTTGCCATGTGATGTAGTTCTTCAATTGGCTTTGAGGCCTATCATGTTCTAGAATTCTGAAGTTTTCTTATTTTCTGTTTTTGATCACAGCAAGTAGCAGATCCTGATGAAAAAGGTACTGTAAGAATGACTAAAGTAAGGTTTTGCTCTTTGATCATGTTATGGATTTATATGGATTATTTTTCTTGCAGAATTTGTGGAGACAGAAAATGTTAAAGAAGATCCTGAAATTATTGCTGTGAATGACAGCTCAGCTGCCAAAGTAACTCGTCCACAAGGAAGGTTAATATCCTTTGCTTTCCACTATATGCTTTAAGTTCATTTTGTTTTTCCTTATCCCCTCGATTTACCCACAAATGTCTTTGGAACATTAATCAGGTATAAGAGAAGAGAAATAGGGAAATCTGTAAATTCTTACTCTGCGAAAGATCTCCAAGGAATCCTTGTAAGTATTTGATTCTTTGACTACGAGATAGAATTTTCGTCTTATGCGGCAATAACTAAGTTTAACCTTTTCATTTGTGACTGCATCAAGATTCTTTATTTTGATGAAGAATTTACAGTAATTGATCCGATGTTTGAAAAAATTTCATGTATTCTATAAAATCCCAAATACTCCCATAATTTTACTTGACTTGGTTCTACAAAGGGTTATATCCATTGCATGAAGCCTTTAACAAATTGTTTCAGTGTTTCTTGATGAGCTTATATTATGGTTTCCAAATAATTCTTGAATTGCCCTTTCTTTTCTCAAATTGTATGGCCTTTTCTGAGTCTAGTATTTCAGAAGCAAAGAAGGTTTGCTGTGAAAAATAGTAAGAACAACAAATTCTTGGAAACTTGGGATATGGTGAATTATCTATGAGAGATATATGTTTGTGGATGATTATGAGTAAAATGTCATATGGTAATTGTATGAGCACCTGATTCTGCTGGTACATGTTTATTCCAATTCTTCTTGGAGGTCTGGAGTTGCTGCTGAAGACTATCCTTTTTTTACTATGTAGCCTATTAGATGAACCATTCATGTTATCTGGATTGCTTTCTTCCATTTTTTCAATATTTTGGAAGAAATTTGTATCCACAAATAGACAGACTCAGTGTTTCTACCCAGCAATCTTACTCTGAAAAGCTATGCAGTGCAAGTGTTGCATCCTTTAGAAGATCTATTTCTTATTTTATTATACTCGGATTCACGGTCTATATTATTTATAACTTTTGATTTATTTATTTAAAAGGTCTGGTGTTGGTTACTACTTTCATGATATTATTCATAGGGGAATAAGGTTGAAGAGGATTTGCAGTCAGAATGTGATGCAGATGATGAAACAACATCAATAGAAATATCAGATGCTCATGCCTGCCATGAAGATGGTATGTTGCAATCCCATTTGTCTTTACCTTCACTGTTTGCTCTGCATTGTGAACTTTATTTTGTATGGCCTTCTTATTGGACATTTTGACTCGTTTGGCCAGGAGTGTAGTTTATGGTTATTGGGCTAATCATTTGGTACTTGCAGAAAAAGGATATCCTTGATTTTTTATTTTCTTTCTTGTTTTGAATATTGTTCCACTTAATGGCCAACAATTACACGTCTGCCAACTATATAGGACCAACTTGATTCCATTAAAAGCAAAAAGTATTAGGGATTATTTGCTTAAGAAATATTTGTTATTTGATAGTACATTTCCCAAGCAATATGCCAATATCTATTTAGAGCTTACATTTTATATATGTATGTCTTGTTACACCTATTGGTTAGGGGTGTAATTGATCGAGTTCAAGCCGAGTAGTAGGATGCTTAACAAAAAGTTCCCTGCTTAGGCTTGAACTTGGTCAAGTTTTATTTTTATAACTCGAGCTCGAGCTTGACTCTATATAAATTGAGCTTCTCAAGCTTGAATCAAATTTTTTTCTTTATTTTAACATAAAATAATATATATACATAACTACCCAATTAGACTCGCGAGCACTCTAAGTCAAGTATTAAGATATTTGAAATCGGCTTGTTCAATTATTCCAGCTTGAACTTGGCTCGACCAGGATTTGAGTTTTCCTTGGTCGAACTCGAGTAGCTCGCAAGCAATGATGTAACAATTACACCCCTACTATTGGTTGAGTTCAAACTAATGGTTGATTTCCTGTGTTGCTTTTTTTGGTCAACATATTTTAGTTTTACATTTTAGTTTCTAACTTATTTTGTAGCCAGATAAAGTCAAAAGCTTCCTGCTTGATATTTTGTCTCTCTTAATAGAATTCTTGCTGAGTTGGGTGTTCTTTTAGTTTAGCAGTTATCCCTTTTTTCCATCATGTGTTTTGTAACAGGTATCAAAGACAACGAGGCTTCTGACTTATGGTGGTGCAAATACGGATTTGTCTCAGGAGGTTTTCTTGGGGTACAGTCTCGTAAGAAAAAATCCAACAAACCAAAAGAATCTGAAGGTCTTGCATTTGATAAGAGAGGTGCATTTGATGAAGATGATCAAGAAAGGCTTTATAAACTTGTTCAGGTAGCTGTTCATTTCTTGTGTTTCTTTTAGTGGACATTTTTATTTCTGGATTCATTTCCATTCTAGATAGAAAATAATAATTTGAACAGATCCGGATCAAGTCTTTTCAATATGTGCATACGTGTTCGAATCTTATGGTAGAACTGGGCAGTGTTCCAAACTAGTTGTCCAGTGACTAGATTTGATGGTGACTTTTTAGTATAACCAGCTTTATTCCAACCATCCAGAGTTTTGACTTTTGCCAGTCTTATCATCCTGTTGATGGTCACATCATCTTTTACTATGGACTGGGTTAGAATTTTCTGAGCATTCATTTCGTCTCTGGTTTCTCCTTTACCATCTTGTCTCTTCATTACATTCTCAAACCTTTAATGGAGGCTATTCATTTCTCTACATATCCATCACAAATCAGTTATTTTAAATTTTCATGATCTCTATTTTCAAAGACTTCCTTTGACTGGATTGTGATTCTTGGCAACATGCATAGTAAATTTTAGAGAAAAGATTTAACACCCTTAATTTACCTTTCTGATTGGAAAAAAACAAAAATAATATGAGAATTTGAATTTCCATACATCTGAACTTCTGTAGATAAATGTCTCATTTATTTATTTCTCTGTTGCAGGATAAAGCTACAACTGGTAAGCAGGGTCTTGGAATTAGCACTCAACCCAAAAAGATTGCTGGCAGCCATTGGAAGGGGAAAAAGACATCCTTTGATGATAGTGATGGTGAACAGTCTGAAATTTCTACTGATTCTGGTGGTTCTTTGAAACGGAAAAGGAATGAAAGCTCAGTGGTTGAAGTCAATGTTGAAACAAAACCAAAGCTCAAAAGATTATGCAAGCATCTTCTTCTTCAGGTTATCTTTTTAATTAACTCATGATGACAAACTACATTTGCCTGATGTCAATTACAAATGTCTCAATTTAATTATTTCAGGTTCCTACTCAATCTCTAAGGTTGAAGCAACTTAAAGTATTAATTGACGAACATTCATCCTCTGTCTTCTCTGGCTTTTCTTCCAAGCGCGATTCTCTTTCATACTTGAAGCAAAAGGTATGTTAGTAATTTTACAGGTTTCGATTATTTACCGGTATGTCAAAAATGAGCAATTCGGTTTTCTAACATAGTTCTTGTTCTTGTTTACTAGATGCAGTTAGAAGGCAGCAAAAACTTTAATGTTGAGGGCAAGAGAGTAAGTTTATGCAAGAAAAAGGCTTAAGAGAGCCGAAAATTTTGTTAGAATTAGTAGGATATAAACTTCACACAATGAGCTCTCAATTCTTGTTTTTATGTGGGACAATGTATACTCATTTGTATTTTTTCCTTCAAACTATTATTGTTGAGTAAGAAGGATGAGAAAAATGGTGAAAAATGTAATTTGCACTCTGTTTCATGGGCAAAAACCATGTCTATATTCAGTTGTTTAAAATTCTATTTTCAGACTGGTGTTCATCATCAAATAAATGAATAATTCTCTCTTTCTATATATAGTGAGAACCTTTTTTAAAAGATAAAGTTAAAAAGAAAAAGAAAAAAACTTATATAGTATTTATTGAAAAAGAAATCTATATAGTTGTCTGAGAAGCACATATCAACCCTTAAACTTTTAGAGAGGCTCTGCATGTTTGAATAAAAATGAGTTAGAGAACATTGTCACATGAAGAGACAGACTGTTTTTTTGTTGAGAGAGAGAGAGAGAGAGAGAGAGCATGGGAAGGAGGAAATAACTTGGATTTTCTTGGAATCTTTGGGTTGATGCTTCCCTTATCTTTTGGTCAATCCCAAGATTGCACTGTGTGTGTGCATGCGCATGAGAGAAGAGAAAAAAACAGAGATCAAGAGAGAAAAAATAATAATAATAATAATAATAATAAATAGAGAGAACATTTGAGTAGACAGCCAAGAGAAAACGCTAATAAAAGTGTCCCCTCAGTGTTCGTACTGTGTTGCAGTAGACAGAGAAAGAGTGTCATGATCATATAACCATTATATATATATATATATGAGAAAATAAATTATACATTCATAAAAATTCCCAAATATCCTAAACCGATATTTTTAATATTTGAATTTGCCGGACAATCTCAATTTTTTTACAATTTATTTTTCAGTTAATGCAGCTTACTCCATTAGTTTATTCTATCTTACAACATATACTTCTTATTCAAAATATATAATTTTTATTTAACATTGTATATTTTCGTGTATCTATATAAATTTTCACTTAATATATTATATATATTTTTTATATTTATTTTTTTTGTTTAATATCTGTTTTTTTGTTTGATATTATATATTTTCATTTAAAAAACTAATAAATGTTTACATCAACATCAGTTACATTTATAATAAAAAGACAAAAAATATATATTATAAAAAAAATTTTAGAAATACTCAAATTTAACGGTACAATATGTGAATAAATAAAATTCAAAGAATTTTTAGGTATTTCCAATGTGTGTGTATATATTTAGTGGGTTATATGGCCTATTAATGCTACAACTCAACATGACTCACACTCTATAGTTCTCATGAGTGTGGGGCCTGTCCCAAATGAATAAGATGCAGCGTGGTAGCCCAGGCATGAGCTACGCCGTGTGGTTTTCAACTTTCAATCACTGACTCACTCACGTCACCAACCTCCTTCCCTCTTTCATACTATCCGCACACTTCAAACAGTCCACCTCTTCCCTTCCAAAAAATAAAATAAAATAAATAAACATACATGCATGCATGCAATTCCTGCTTCACCAAATAAATTTCACAGCTTTATTCAGAAATATTTCAGACTTACCTAGGTGTTTGTGATTCATACAATAATTTAATATCTTTTTAAACAACCTATATATATATATATATTTATATTAAACTAATTTTCATACTAAATTCTTTTGAAAAAAAAAAAATATATATATATATATATATATATAAGTACATGGAGTAACATGGTCCATATATATATATTTAAACATTACTCATTGAAACCAAATTTACTCCTTGTCTGATCATCACAAATGGTACATTATAAATCATGGAAAAATAAAGACCCCACAACAGACTTCACAGTCTTGTGTACGTGTGCTTTGCTTCCATAATGTACCGTTCACCGTCGGTGACTAAACTTGGTCCGTTGAGTCCCATCTTCACTGACATGACTTCCTACAATTCTAGAAAGAGGAAAAAAAATATACAAATATAAGAAATTAAAGCCGTAATTGAGTGCCCAATCATACCATCTAACGTATCCAACCAACCAGCCATGCGTTCACGAGACCTCACGTTCTCTCTCTTTATATAAAAATAAATAAATAAGTAATTATTTTTCCAACAGGATTTTCTTGCATTAAGTATATAGTGTGATTAGATTATATTTATTTAATACATATAAAATAATAAAAAAAAAAGAATAAAGAATAGCAAAGCCGTCTGGATTTCCTCCTCCTTCTTCTTGTCCCCACTTACGTCACCTCTGTACCATGCCTCCTGCCCCTTCCTTCTTCACACTAGAGAATAGAGAGAGATGGTGAATGGTTGTTCATTGCTTTAGCCAAACTCCTTTCTTCTAAAACAAGAAAAATAATCAGCTGCAGAGGCACTCACTCTCAGTGTGATTGATTTTTTTTTTTCTTTTTTTAAAAAGAAAGAGAGAAAAGAGCAAGAAATGAGGTCTTATTGTTGATAGTCCTTTGAGGAACAAGAGGTAGAGGAGCAGCAATCAATACAGCAAGCCTTGTAGCTACTACACTCCAAGATTTCTGTGTGAGTGTGAGTGAGTGTGTGTGTGTGTGAGAGAGAGAGAGAAAGAAGTGGGGACTGAGAGACACCAAGGCATGTGTGCCAGTCCAGCCTGAGCAGCCAGCCAGAAGTTCTTAGAATAAGAGAGAGAAAGAGAGAAGAAAAGTAAGTGTAGATCTGAAACTATACTTACACACTTTGAGAAGTCAAGAAACCAAGAACAAGAAGAAGAGATGCAGTCTGGATTTGGAACAGGAGGTGGAGGTGGAAGTGGAGGAAGTGGAGTTTCAGAGTTGCAGCAATTCATGGTTGAAGGTGGTTGTCCTTCATCTTCATCCACTTCCATCTTTTCCATCTCAACTTCCAACACTAACCTCCACCCTCATCATCACCACCACCATCATCATCATCATCCTCACCCTCATCATCACCACCCTCCTTTACAACCACCTCCTCACTTCTCTCACTTCCAGTCCATTCCCATAACTCAGCAACTCTTCCACCAAGCTCACCACCCTTTCCAACTCTTTAGCCACTCACATCACCCAGAGTTAGGCTTGGATCTTGAGTCTGGCCCAGAGAACTCTAACTCTGCTACTGTTCAACCTGGAAATGGTGCTCCTCCAACTTCTTTCCTCACTGCTGCTATGAGTTTCAAGCTTGGTGTCAATGATAATAGCAGCAGAGAAGATGAAGGCATTCTCCATGGTGATGATGCTTCTGATAGCCATGTTCATCCTTGGCAAAGAGAAGAAGAGTCCACCATCAAAGAACCATTCTGGTAATTAAACTATATTTTTACTTTCTCTATCATATAAAAATTAATCCAAACAAACATTTATATATATATAACAACTCAATTATATATGTTTTCAGGAGGCCTTTGGACATAGACTACATCAACAACAAGAGGAGTACTACTAATGAAAAGCAGCAGCAGCAGCAACATCTACAAGAGTCCTCTAGCAAGTACTACAAGAAGACTAACAAAGAAGTGAATGAACAACAACAACAACAAGGGAACAACAATGGCAGTAACTATAAGCTTTTTAGTGAGCTTGAAGCTATCTATAAACCAGGTAACAATAATGTTCTTGGTGGTGGTGATGCTGGTGGTGGTAGCTCTAGTGCTAACAATCAAACTGGGTCTGGATCGGCACTCACCGGCGATGAGAACCCCTTGATGACTTTGGTGGCACCGGGGCCGATAAGCGAGCAACGTATTAGTACAATTAACCAAATCTCCGATACTTCCACCGGTGAAGAAGCGGCGCCGATGAAAAAGCACATCAAGAGTGGTCGAAGGAAGAGGAAGAGAAGGCAGCAGCAGCAGCTGAGCTCCCTCACTTCATTCTTCGAAAACATGGTGAAACAACTGATGGATCATCAAGAAGGACTGCATAGAAAATTCTTGGAAGTGATTGAGAAGAGAGATCAAGATAGGATGGTGAGAGAAGAGACTTGGAGGAAAGAAGAGGCTGCGCAGAATAGCCGGGAAACTTCAATGAGAGCTCAAGAACGAGCTCTGGCTTCGTCGAGAGAGACGGCAATCATTTCGTTCTTGGAGAAGATAACTGGAGAAACACTCAATCTTCCAACAAAGTCTCAATTCCAATCTTCAAAATCATATCATCATTCACAGAATGAGGATAACAATGCTGAGCATGCTTATGATCCATTAGATCTCTCACAAGAATTCATGATCAACAACAACAACAACAACAACAACAATAACAACAATGTAGATGTTAACAACAATCAAATTCACATGAATTCAAGCCGGTGGCCTAAAGCGGAAGTTCATGCACTTATCAGAGTTAGAAGTAGTTTGGAGATGAGATTTCAAGAACCAGGACTTAAAGGGCCATTGTGGGAAGAGGTGAGCTCTATAATGGCATCATTGGGGTATTGCAGGAGCTCAAAGAGATGCAAGGAGAAGTGGGAGAACATCAACAAGTACTTCAGAAAGACTAAAGAAAGTGGCAAGAAGAGACCAATGCATTCCAAGACATGCCCTTATTTCCATCAATTGGATCAACTCTACTCCAAGTCTCTCAACAACAACAACAACAACAACAACAACAACAACAACAACAACAACAATAACAAGCTTTCCTCCTCCACCTCCAACTCAGACAGGAGACAGGAATGACAACTCTGAACTCTTAGATGCCATTGTTCTCAACAATGGCCATGAAGATGATGATGATCATCATCAACATGATCATGAAGAAGAACATGAAGGCAAAGAAGAAGAAGATGATGATGATGAAGAAGATGGAGGCAAGCATCAACATCATGAACATCTCTTTGAGAGTCTTGACTCTTAATGCAATTGCACTACTGCCTTGCATTGTTTAATTATCTTCTTTCTTCTTAATTTTCTTCTTCTGAGCATGGATTGATTGTTTTAGAATTCCATTTGGTAGTATTAATTAATTAGCTGAATAAAGTTACTTTAATTAATCCTTCTAATTAAACTATATAGCACCATTAATTGTATGCTTTTTTATATATATATATATATATTGATGAGAGAGAGAAAGAGAGAGAGAGGTGAGAGGGATAGTGGGTATGAAATCTATGAATGAATGAGATAAGGGTGACTGGTGAGGAGAAAAAAGGAAGGGAAGGGAAGAGAGGAGGGATAGAATACAAGAGTCCATGTGCAGGGATTAACTTTTCATTGGGCTGCGCTGTGTCTCCTGCACTGAATTGATTCAACAGACATGTAAGAACAAAAGTGTCCATATCTTCACAACTTCTACTCACAGATGTACAGCCCTCAGCCTGTCCTCTGTCCTCTCACTAATAATATAGCACTGCCCTTTCTGGTCCACCTTTTTAATTTTTACTTTTTACATGCATTTCTCGTTTTTCCCTTTTTTTTTTCTTTTAATTTTTTTATACATACGGTTGTATATGTATATAAAAATTGGTGAAAGAGCTCATACCTCTCGTCCCCTTCACCTTCACTGATATGAGATGTGAGTTCGAATCTTTAATTTCATGAGAAGTAAAGACACGTGATAGGTTGAGTGTGTTTTTCATTAATAGAACCTGACTCTTATGAGAACTTCTTTGTGCACACAGTTAATTGACCTATGTCAAATATATATATATATATAATAAATTATCCCGTTTCATCTGTTCAGGATATACTTTGACAAAGACTTTGTTGTTGGTTTATAAAAACACACAACGAAGTTCTTAACATGGAAATACAAAGTTAATGCTAATATTATATCAATTTTATGATTATTTTATATCATGTGAGACATATTGAAAATGTTATTTATGTAATTATTTTGTATTAGATTAGTTCTCATAAATAGATAGTTTTTTTTAGTCTAGTTATATCTTAATATTAATCAGTATCTCTGTCTTTTTCTTTGTGGTTCATATAGTTGGTGATGGTATATCGTATAAGTTATAACATTAACCTAATTTATATTATTTGTCTTTAATATACTTTCAAAACAACTTCTTTTTTTTTATTTTTTAATTACATCTTAATATAAATAAATATTCCGGTTTATCGTTTAATATTAAGTTAATTTCTCAACTTAATTCATATTCTCTATTTTGAAGCTTCCTACAAAGCCAACTTGTTAATAAAGATTATTTTTATTATTAACGAAAAAAATGGATAAACTACTAATTTATTAAAAAACTAAAAACCGACAAACCTACAAGACAAAATCAAAGAAATGAAAACTGACACAAAGATAAAATTAAACAAAAGATCATGATACAATCATCAGAGATAAAGCACTTCTAAACAACAACTACTCGGGACAAAATAAGACAAATAATAATAATAATAATAATTATTATTATTATTATTATTAATTTTGATAAAAGAAAGTGTATTATTTATAAATATTTAAATTATTTGTTAAATAATAATAATAAACATCATGATAATAAACACCTATAATATATATTTATATATATGGATGGAATGGGAAAGGATGAATAATGTAGGTGGGGAATAAGGACAAGACTTACAAACGCATATGGGTCGGTCGGGTGGACCATAGTAGGATTGATTCCACTGTCCAACTTAGGGCCCCCAAAATCTAATCAAAAGGTCCCATACTTTACTATATATTAAACATCACATTATCATCACTCAGATATAGATATATCTCTTCTATTTTTAAATATATATATATATATATACATAGAGAGAAAAGTGGAGCACTTTGTCTAGATTCTCTCTCATATTCATTGATCTTGATTGATTGAAAAATAAAAACTCTTTTTTTTTAGATTAATGATCACAAAAATTAATAAATAATTTTATTAATCGGATTAGATTTGTTTCAAAGAAAAAACAAATATATAAAGTACATAAAATATATTAAAATAAAGAGGAAGATACAGATAGAAACTTAGACAAAATACAAACAAAATACAAGATAGACAAGGAATATGACACATCAATAGGTTTTAATCATAAACAGGGTTGTTTTAAAATTTAAAAAAAAAAGACATGAGAGTTTCCAGGAGTTGAGATCAAAGCATGGTGAAAAACCGATCAAAGAAAATCAAATATAATGTAAATCTTGCCAGTGATGCGAATACACTCTTCATTGTTGGATGAGGTTAAAAATGCATAAGCTTTTGTTTTTAGCTGTTAAGAATAAGATAATAGTATGGTGTAAATAAACTAATGTCTTGAAAACTAAATTATTCTTTGATATATTGTTTATTTTAATGGTTTTTTAAATCTAAAAATTTAAAATATTGAAAGAATATAATTAATTTATATTAAAATAATAACCATGTTTAGGAAGATAGAGAGTGAAATTCGCTAAGAAAAAAAATTTGCTTTTTTTTTTTTTTGATAAAAGTGGATAAACCACAAAATTTTATTAGAAAAGGAAAAAAAACAAAAAGAGAACAACAACGCAAATGAAAAAAGACAAACAAGTAAAAATGAAAATCAGGAGCAAGGAACTCCCAATAGAAAAAGAGAAAACAAAATGGACAGCAAGGAGATGATATCTGAAAATATCAACAATCCGCTTCCATTACTTCAGCAAAAGGTGTCAGTCTCACATGGTGTGGGTGCTACAGACGTCTGCTCCACTTTCAGGCGCGGAAGTGGAATTCAGAAAGTGTAGGGAGCGCTTGATGCTGGTAGTAAGCTCGCCTGAAAATTGTTGAGGATCCTTAGCTGCAGAAATCCAAAAGAGAAAAATATGAATGATTTTACGTGCAAGTACTAGAGGATGTAACATTTGTTGTTTGAAAATTCGCCTATTTCGCTCTAGCCAAATATTCCAAAACAAAGCACAAATGAGAAGGCTCCAAACGCGTCATTGAGCCTTGGCAAAAGATGCTAACCAGTTAGTCCAAATACCATGAACAGAAACAGGGATTGAATCATTATGAAGAGTACTATTAAAGAAGAACCAAAGGCGTTGAACATAAGCACAATGAATAAAAAGGTGATCAATAGTTTCCACATCACCATGGCAAAGAACACAAGTAGGAGTAGAAACAAAATTACAACCACGGGAAAAAAGATTCATCAGGGTTAAAATTTTGTTATCTCAAGCCAACCAACAAAATAATGAAATTTTTGTCGGACACCCAATTTTCCAAAATTGTAATCCTAAGGGACAACGAAGGCCACCATCAATAAGGAAATAATAGAATGAGCGGACAGAGAAGAGCTTGCTAGGATCCAAACTCCATTCTCTACGATCTAAATCATTAAGAAGACAGGGAATGAAAGATTTTAAGAAAAGAAAATCCTCTACATTGGCTTCTCTAAATAAAGTTCTCAAGTAAGGCAGTCCACAAGCAAATTGTTGAAGTGAAATATCTGGGAAATTACAATCAGAAAACAAATCAGGCCATAAAGACTTCGGAGTCTGTCCATGAAGCCAATTATCATGCCAAAACAAAGTCCGCTCACCGTTTAGAATTATGGGTTTTAGAGGAATTCGAAATGCCGGTAATATTAGAAGTAAACCAGCCCAGAAAAAAGAAACTTTTTTTGGAGGTTGGTGATACGTAACTAGGGAAGTATCCATTATATGATAATTGAACTTAATAATATATAACCAACACCCTTTAAATGCAGTATTTAATTTCCACCACCATTTGGCAAGAAGTGCAGTGTTGAAAGTGGCAAGGTCAAGAATTCCCCATCCACCCATATTCTTAGGTTTACATATACGTTTCCAGGCAACCAATCAAGTACCTTTGGGTCCTAAATCTGGCCCTTTCCAAAGAAAGTCTCTACGAATTTTATCAATAGCCTGAAGAACCCAAGCTGGAAGTCGAAAGACGGACATCCAATATGATGGAATTGAAGATAAGACAGAATTGAGCAAAGTAAGCCTACCACCTAGAGACAGGTAGGTAGCTTTCCAAGAAGAAAGTTTTAATTTGACTGAAAGTATCAACTTATCCCAATCTTGTTTACGGGGTCTACGGCCGGAAAGAGGAACACCCAAATAAGTTATTGGGAGAGAATCACTTTTGCAGTTTAAAATAGTAGGAAAAATGGGATTAGGCAATAATCCATAGCGCGTACAGTATAGACAACTCTTCCTAAAGTTAATAGATAAGCCAGAGATACCCTCATAAAGATAAAGAATTAATTTTATCATAGCAAGGTCTTCAACCCCCCCAGCGGAAAAAATGATTAAGTCGTCAGCATATTGAAGATGACAAATTCTACCATAAGACCCCAAGGGTACCCCATAGAGCTCACCAGATGCAATAGCATGGGAAAACATCGCACTAAGCGTATCAGCCGCTAAAACAAATAACATGGGAGATAAGGGATCTCCTTGTCGGAGACCCCTTTTCCACCGTATATAACCTTGTTGAGAGCCATTAATGATGAAACGGCCTTTAGAAGAAAAAAGGAGTTGCTGAATCCAGAAGATCCAACGCTGTCCAAACCCTCTTGACTTGAGTACATCGAAAAGAAAATCCCAGTCAATAGAGTCAAAAGCTTTTATAAATGAAATTTGGAATTTATTTGATAAAAATTTTTTAGTAAAATTAGTTTTGTTTTTGACAAAAAAGCATTTAGTTAATCTCAACAAAAAAATATTAAATTCACACAATTTATTGCATTTGATTCATTCAATATTTTTATAATTTTGAATATTTATTTCTTTTTAAACATTTTTCAACTGTAAATTAGAAGAAACACAACCTCAAAACCCTCAACTAGAAAAAGATTAATTTCAATGGAACACTTCTTTACTCTTGAAATAAAAACCTAATTAATTAGTATTAATAAGTTATAAACAATTCAAAGCTTGATTTTTTTTAAATTATTTAAATTCTGTTCAAGTCCAAGGTACCATGTTTTGAGTTTGAATTTTTTTTATTTTATTATTTTAATAATAATAATAATATTATTATTATTACTATTATTTTGGCGTCAAATGGACAACCACAGCTGTGGACAAACACCTTTGAAATATATTATTTATTAAAATATTATAAGTCATCATCAAGCTTTCAAAGTAGAAAAAAAATTTATTAGTTTTCAAAGCAGATGCCTAACACAATACGGTTTGTTTGTTTGTTTTTTTTAAATTTTAAATAATTGATTGATTGTTTAATTAAAGTCTAAAGTAATATACCAACATATGGCAATTTTGCATTCCGCTATACTTCCCCTACTTTGGCATGTATCCCCTTTCGGTATTATTCTTTTAATAAAATTACTTGCATGCCCTCCAAAAGAGTAGGTAATTAATAATATGCATGCCATCATGCAGGTTATATATGCTTATATATTCTCACAAAATATTTATATATATCCAACAATTTTTATTTTTAGCATAAGATTTTTTGTATATGATGTTTATGTTTTTACTAAAGAGGTGAGTTCAAATCTCATGATTAATGTATTAATTCATGTCTACGCATGTTTTTAATGTTTGTCCATTTTATTAATAAATAAATAAATAAATAAAGTTAAAAATTAATTTTAATATATTTTTCTCCAATATGAATGGAAAAATTAGATAAAATAATGGTTGTGTTTATTATGGATATATAAACAAATAAAGATAATCTATAATACATAAACAAATATAGTTTTTTATGAGGGTATATTAGTGGCTATCTATCAAGTAAACTATTTTCTTACCTTTGGGTGACATATTCTTTTATATGTAATAAGAGACAAGAACATAATTAATCAACAATGATCAAAAATACTTTTCTAAGAGCAAAAAGGAAAATAAATAAATAAAATTCACAATTGGTTTGTAAATGATACCCAAACATGTAATATGGTCCTTATCTCAAACAACAATTTGAAAACTTCAAAGCTTTTCCAACTATTCTTAGCTGTAACTGTTTGATAATGTTGTTCTGAACTGCATCTTATGCCTTGTGCTTATAAAGGGTTGTATTTAGTACAATTGTTGATTGATTGAGATTATATTTAGCCTTCCATCTATCTTGTGTAATTACTTGTTGTGGGAGACAAAAGTAACATCTCTAATTGAAAATCAGGATTTGCTTGCCTTCTTCATTGGAGAAAAAGTTGCTCCACTTTGATACAAATGTGGAAAAAACAACATGTAAATTGCAACCCCAATTATACTGCTTGGGTTAGAACAGATCAAGATGTCCTTAGACATGCATTTGACTTAAAAACTATTGGTAAATTTTGGAAAACTCTCACTGATCACTTCACTCAAAATTCAATTATGTGTGAATTTGACCTACTCACACAACTACAACATATTAGGAAGGGAAGCAACCCAATTTCAACTTAGGGCCCGTTTGGTGCTTTGCAGTGAAAGACTTTCCCTGTAAAGTCTTTCACTGTAAAGTCTTTCCCTGCAATTATTTTTCCCGCAAAGTAACAAAACAATGTTTGGTATGTATTAGAAAAGATGTAATTGAAATGCATGTAAAGTTAATTCTTTCGTTTGGTATGAATAGATTTCTATGTAAAGTTATATGCATTCTGAATTTTGCCCTTGATTACTCTAATTAATAAAATTAATATATATATATATATATAAAGTTAAAATCTAATGAGTGATCTCTCTTGCCCTTGATTACTCTAGTTCCAAAAATATAAAAATTTAACCAAAAAAAATTAAAAAAGTATAAAAAATTAAAAAAAAAAAAATCTAATGAGTGATCTCTCTTATCCTAGAGTTTTGGAAATAAAAAGAAAAACAAAGGAGTTTTGCTCTAGGGTTTTTAAAATCAAAAAAAGATAAATAAAACAAATTATTTAAATAAGGGTAGTATCAGAATTTAACTTGCTTAATATTTTCACAGCCACTGTGTAATCCTTTTCACACCCTCCCCCCTATGAATCATTTTCTCTAGTCAAATGGAAAGTAATTACATGAAGACCATTACTTTGCATTGCTCATATTAAAACCAAACGTGTGAAGGTCTTTCACAGTTTTACTTTCTCTTGTAAAGTTATTACTTTCCCACATACCAAACGGCCCCTTATATGTGAGTTTTCAAATCTATTTGTGACACATTAAATGTAATTAGTAAACCTGTGACAAACACCATTAAAAACATCCTTGCTTGTTTACCAACATTTAGGGCTTATGTCATTTATGTCTTGAAAAATGGCTCATCTACCTTATTTTGGTACAATTATTGGTATAATGGCCACATTCCTATACTATTAGGATACCCTCTCACTCAGCTGTTGCAAAAGACATGACTTATAATCATTTCATTATTGAAGTCTTTTCCGGGATCAACATGACTCATTCAGATGGATGTGACATAAAATTATGGCATTTGCTTGCTAACGGAATTTTGTATTAAATCCTTATATGAGTTCTTCAATGATAGGGTTGTTATTATTCTATAACACCTATACTTTGGGGATGCCCATATCCAAGAAAGTTAACATTTTTAACTACCATGGGACAATAAAATACATACATTTAAAAATCTGACAGTTAAGGGCACAATAGATTTTTTATTGCTATATGTGTGATTCGCCACACTACTATCGAAACGATAGATCACAACGATGGATTACCTCTTTCTCATGTACCAATTTGTGAGGTACATCTCGTACCAACTTGGTCTATCTCATATCATCTCACAATTTCCCATCTCTCAAAAAATTGTTGACTTCTTGGCAAGCTAACCTTTAAGCATCCGCAACAGAAGTTAGATCATTTTTTATTTTCAAAATAATAGATCAGTCGTTAGATCTCAATCTAATGGTTATTGTGAGGAATTCTAGGGCCGTTCCGACAAGATGATATATATATATATATATATATGGAATTTATGAATAAAATGAAGATTTAAATATAGTTCAGGTCCTTCAGGGACTAATAGTTAACTTTAACCAAATAAATAATAAATATCAGGCCAAAGAGGCCACTCGTCTCCCGCTTACCGAGCTCCGCAGCTTTGGTGCTGCTCGTCAATGGCGCCCAATCCTCTCCTCTTTTCCTCCTCCCACGCTCTCTGTCATTTCCCTATATTCCCCAAAACCCTAACCCCTCGCAGTGTCTCTCCTTTCTCCTGCCGGTCTTCTCTACCCCAGACCTCCTCCCCGCACTCCGATTCTTCTTCAATCGAGCCCTCGGGCACCGGCGCCGCCGCCCCAACACGCGGAGACCTCTTTCTCGAGCGCCAGCAGTCTCGTTCCACTGCTACTGTCGTGCTCAAGCAGAGCAAGAAGAATAGCAAGAAGAAGAGGGCTGTTGCTTCCAAACTCTCGTCAGCAATTACTTGCTGCTATGGTTGTGGCGCGCCGTTGCAAACGGAGGAGATGGAAGCACCCGGATACGTCGATCCTGAGACCTATGAATTGGTAAAAAGGATTCTTGGAATGAGATTGGAATTGATGGTTATTGCTGTTCTTTTCATTGAGATTGTTGTGGAATTTGAGCAGAAGAAGAAGCATCGGCAGCTGAGGACTGTGCTATGCGGAAGGTGTAAGCTGTTGTCCCATGGGCATATGGTAACTGCGGTTGGGGGGCATGGGGGTTACCCTGGCGGTAAGCAGTTTGTCACCGCAGAGGAGCTTCGTGAAAAGCTTTCTCACTTGCGCCATGAGAAGGTGCTCATAGTTAAGCTGGTATGATTGTTTTCTCATTTGTGTTTCAATTTAATGTGGTCTTGTATCTAATGTTTCCTTCATGTTTGTGTTCATTGTCCCTAATACACAATTGTGAATTTTCAAACACGAGAAGAATTTGACACAAAATGCTTATTTACATGGGGAAGTTATGAATAACACTCTGAGATATTAACTTCAATACATTGCATCTAATTTCTGTTTTCTTTGCTTGATCTTTTATTGAATGTAGGTTGATATTGTTGACTTCAATGGCAGCTTTTTGTCACGGATACGTGATCTTGCTGGTGCTAATCCAATTATATTAGTTGCAACTAAGGTGATTTTCACTGTATTTTAGTGTTTG
Source organism: Dioscorea cayenensis subsp. rotundata (assembly GCF_009730915.1). Classification (NCBI taxonomy): domain Eukaryota; kingdom Viridiplantae; phylum Streptophyta; class Magnoliopsida; order Dioscoreales; family Dioscoreaceae; genus Dioscorea; species Dioscorea cayenensis. The sequence continues at coordinate 939,005 of NC_052471.1, read as the reverse complement.
CTCAAGTTGACTTTTAATGCTAGTCCCTTCTTGGTTACATTGTTGTTTACTTATCTCAGTTTGTATTCCAAGGTTGATCTTCTCCCTAAAGGTACTGAGTTAAATTGCATTGGTGATTGGGTTGTGGATGCGACTATTAAGAAGAAACTCAAGTAAATCCTTGTTTATTTGTTCAATCTTTAATTTCACATGCTTTTTTTTATGGTTATTATCAATTATGTTTTGCATGTGTCTCTTTGTTAGGCCACTTAAATAGGTCCATTATTAGGCATATAAGACATGTAGGATTTTTTCTTACTCTACCTGAGCATGCTTGAGGTGCCTTGCTTATCCTAAAAGAAGAAGAGTAGTCGTGACTAGCTTACAAATAGAGCATACTCGGTGTAATTATCTTACATATGAAGTCAATCACTTCCTGCTGTTATTTTCATAGTCTTTTGCCATTGTTTTTAGCATGTACCCTTCTGCTGTACCTGTTATGTATTGCTTTTTTCGAATGTTATAAGTTTATTGTCCGCTTGCATTTAAAAGCTAAACATCTTTTTCAGTTCATTGGAACTTTGCTCATTAAATATCTTATTTGATGATATAATATTTTGCAGTGTTGTTAGTGTCCACCTGACAAGTTCAAAGTCTTTAGTAGGGATTGTGGGGGTTATAGCAGAAATCCAAAAAGAGAAAAAGGTGTTTTTACTTGTCTCATTCAATTTTTTATGGAATTCTTTGATGATATTTGTGTTTTGACTTCTTTACTAGTTTTAAGAAATATGCTTTTAACCTTTCATTTTTGTTTCCGCATGGATTATGTGCATTGAGACGTCTTTTAGTCAAAGTTGAACCCAATTCAACCACTGAAATTCAATTTTATTACTATGATAAGATCTGATGCACTATGGATTTTTCCCAAGATAATTTGTTCACATTACATGTTGCAACTTTGTTATGGCAGTGAATATCCTGATCTTAGTGTAGTCTTTTTATTGCCAAATGGAACCCTAGTGCAGAACAATATTATTTTTCCTATGCAAATTTATTGGCTTCACACTGGGACCTACGTTGGAATATTGCCCCCATCTGCTTTATAGTTGAACATCTACTTCTGGTGGTGACTTTTTCATACTTCTGTTGCAGGGACGTGATGTATATATTCTGGTTAGTGAAGGCTTCTGTTTGGGCTGAACTCAGATGTCCATATCGCTGTGACAATTCTATTGTTGCTTTCTCGTTGTCTTATTTCTTATTATTTGTTCTTCTACAATCAATAAGAATTATGCATAGTGACCTAATCTTCATTTCAGCATAATTTTGATCAAATTGTAATAGGAAGATGTAAATACGAAATTCACATGGCATCCATTTTTACAATTTTCTGGATTTTTCCTGCCTGAAGTTGTCTTGGATGAATATTCCTGCCATCATTTCTTGGAGAGTCTGATTATAGATAGCTGATTAGAAAACAATATGCTGTTCATTTTTGGGCATGGAAAATAATTATTATAACTGACAACCTGTGGAAAAGTTCTTTATGGCAAATGCCTCCACTAAATCTGAGCCACCCTTTATTCCATTAAACTTTAGTAATGCAATTATTTTTTATCATATATCGGCATTGTAATTGATTCTTTGGTGGGAGAGATTGTTTAATTATAGGAGGAAAGAAATATGTAATAAGGATCTCAAGAAAGTGACAGTTCAAGAACCTAGAGGATCTAGATGACTATATGATTGAAATGAATAGAAGGCAAGTGGTTGCTGGAGATTGGGAACATCTTTTTTAAGTTCTGACATTTGCAGATATCTTTGTCAACTCAGGATGAGACCAAGTAGGATGGTGGATGTAGTGAGATTTATTTGAACAATAAAAAAAAAAATGGTATCGGTCTATAATAAGTTCGACACTTCTCTGTTGGCTTTTTCCCACCCTGCTTCCACATGATGAGAAAGCAGAATTGGGGGCTGGGCATTTGCCATTTGTACTTTTGGTTGTTTTCTTTCCCTTCTCTTATTCCATTGTTCATATTTTCCTGTTGATGTTGACCATCTCTTTGACCTAGTTTTTTCTTCTGAATTTTTTTTTTCTTGCTCAAGCTATTCATGCTTTTGTAGGGTTCAGCAAATGTTGGGAAATCTGCATTTATCAATGCGTTGCTTAGTGAGTTCCTAATACTTTTACCATGGTGTTCATCTTTATTATTCTGTTCAATCAATTTGCTTGGTTCTGGTTTAACATGTATATGCTGAAATTTTCCTTCATTGATTACTTCTGGTGCATCTTCAATTGAGTGTTTATGCACTATGTGGAGACTAGAATGCCCTTGGTTGGAATTTTTGGTTTGGATTTCAGATCATCCTTCTCTTAGCAGTCTCCTAAGGAGCTATGATATTAGGGTTTATCTGGATAGGAGTTTAAACCTGTGTAACTAGCTTGTTTGCTTGAGTTGTGGATTAAACGTACTAAAAATTAAATTCATACATACATACATACATACATATGTTCTGTTAGAATCTATTCAGTTGAACCTTACTCATCTCATTTTCTCATGTATGATATGATCATGTAGAGATGATGGGAGAGAAGGATCCAGTAGCAGCAGCTGCTCAGAAATACAAACCTATCCAATCCGCTGTTCCTGGAACAACTTTAGGGCCTATCCAAATTGAAGCCTTTCAAGGAGGGGGAGTATGTCCATTGGCTGTTTACCCATTTGATTTAGAATCTGTTTACTTTCTGATTATATGCCCAATGGTTAGCCTATTTTCAATAATAATTCTATTTTTATAATTATTGTGGCATGTGCATATCGTCAATGCTCTTAATTTAACGATGCACTTTAATCATGTTAAGTTAGGAACTTCAAATTCAATGCTCTTAATTTCAATAACGGATCTATAAGGGGAGGCATGAAAGTTGAAGTGGAGGAATAATGTAGTCTTCCTCCTAAGTGCGAACAAGGGTCTATTAAAAGCTGAAAATGCTATTTTAAAAACCTATGACCCTCAGATGCTATGTATTTTACTTGATTTTCCAAATGAATGCCCCCATTTTCTTCGGATACTATAGATTTGAAATGGTTTTTGCATGTGCGTAGAAAAATGGTTAATTTATGTAGTTTTTATCTTTATTGGTGTATGTTGAAAAGCTTTTGCAGGGCACGTATGTTAAAACAACTAATAGAATGCTGTTAAACTATGCTTTACAGAAACTGTTTGACACACCAGGTGTTCATCTGCATCATAGGCAGGCAGCTGTTGTAGACTCTGAAGATCTCACCTTGCTTGCTCCTAAAAATCGTCTAAGAGCGCAATCATTTCCGGTATACTGCCTTCTTCTTTTCTGTATTTTAGTTTTACATGCTATTTATTGTGCACTTTGCCATCTTAGAATATTGGGAAATGTTTAGGTTCTCTCGGAGAATAAAAGATTGAATGATACAGCAGCACTTGGTTTGAATGGATTTTCAATATTCTGGGGAGGACTTGTTCGGGTTGACATTATTAAGGTGATTTGAACTGGGACACCAAATTTGTGTTTTATATTTGAAAGTGAACATTTATAGTAGTGGTAAGTTAATCTGTATGGATCTGCAGGTGCTTCCTGAGACTCGGTTGACATTCTATGGACCACGGCAACTGCCAATTCATATGGTTCCAACTTCTGAAGCAGATCAATTTTACCATGTATGTCTTCTTACTCAGATTTATCATAATCCAATGTCTTGCCTTTAGTTTGTTTGCTTCACAGTGGATATGCTTGGGGTTGCTTATAAACTGCTCACTCTTGCAACTGTTTATTGTGAGGTTGTTTGCTGTTGATTAGTGCTAGTAGTTGTTATAGTCATAGATCAAACCTCCTCCTTTATTGATGATCAGCTACCACAGTAGTGTAACTGGCAAAGAATAAAAAGCAAATAAAAGTTGTAACTCTTTCACCTTGCAGAAGGAACTTGGAATTTCATTGACACCTCCAACAGGCAATCAAAGAGCAGAGGCTTGGCCAGGTCTACAAGTTGTTCGGCAATTGCAAATAAATTTTGAAAATCGCAAGAGGTAGTATTTCACTTTATTTTCATCTTGCCCTTCAATGAACTTCTGTATGTTCTCGGCATTTTGATGACATATGGAAGTGCTTAAAATTTTTAATTGAATGGATGAATAAATCACTTGCCTGTAGAAGTAGAGATGACGTAGGTGCTGGCATTAGAAAAGTTTGGAAACGGATTTTGCTTGAATTTGACCTACAACCTGTAAACTCTTGAGTTCTACTTGATTTACTTAATTATGAGGAAATACCTAAGAGTTTTGGATGAAGTTGCAAATTAGTTTTTGGATCGGAATACCTATATCCAGCTAAGCTCATTAATCTTGAAGTTTAGGAATTTCATCTTGATTAATCCATGCCATTGTATTATGTTGTTGAGCAGTACGTAGTGAAAGTCTTGTGAACCTCTTTATTTTTTCAGGCCGGCTTGTGATATCGCAATTTCTGGTCTTGGTTGGATAGCTATTGAACAATTCAGTTCAAATCTTAATGTTGATCCAAATGCCAACAACGAAGCTGATTTAAAGGAACTGCAGTTGGCTGTACATGTTCCAAAACCAGTCGAAGTATTTGTTCGACCTCCAATGCCTGTTGGTAAAGCTGGTGAAGAGTGGTATGAGTATCAAGAACTGACTGAGAAGGAAGAAGAATTGAGGCCTAAATGGTTCTTCTAGTTCATTCCTGATCTTCCTGCAAACCACCTGAGGATACAAGCCGGATCCTGCAGTTGAACAGTGTTTTTGGTTCACCAAAAATGATGCCCAACTCTGCAATGATTTCCATCACAAGAGCTGGCCAAATGTGTATTATATATATATATATATTCGAGCTCATTAAAGTTTTGTAATCTAGTCAATCCTAAATTCGTACTCTGATTTATGTTTCTTTTTTAATCTGCATTCCAATTGATGTGTGCTGTGTTATCCATTCATTTAGTTGTATGTGTAGCATGCTTTGGTATACTTTATTGCCTAATGTTCTCTAATTCGCTCAACTTACAAAGTGTACCATCAAATGGAAACCAAATTCCCAGATATATTTGGGCATATGTTGAAAACAATAAATAGAGATATTATATAATAATAATGACGCTTGTCTTTATTTTTTTTAAATATTTTGAAGTTATTAGTCGAGTGTTCTGTGTGTGTTGCTTGCCTCGTGATTTGTACTAGCACCGATCTCAAGGCAAGATCAGATGAACACTATTTAGCGCGAAAACCCCGAAAGCTCTCGTCAAAACCCTAATCGCTTCGCGCTTCGTCCTCGGTAATGGCTTCCATTGCACGCACTTTCCTCAGAGCTCGCGTCGTCAAACCCTCATCCATTCCCAAGCTCTCCCCCTCCACCATCGCTCCTTCTCCTCCTGCTCGCCGCCTCTTCTCCTCTAGATCTCCCGCTCAGCTCGGATGCCTCGCCGGTTCCTTGCTCCCTCTTCACAGCGCTGTTGCCGCCGCCAGGCTGACCTCTCGGCTGAGCCCCACTACGGCGTCGCTGAGTTGCCGGGCTCTATCTCAAGGTATTCTCTTCTCTTGTTGTCATTCGTCTTGCTTCTTCTCTTCTTGAGATGCTCTTCTCCAACTCTGTTGATTGAATCTATAGATGATTTGATTTGTTTTTTGTTCGAATGTTTATTTGACATTGTCTTGATTTTGTGCTGCTTTGATCTTCTTCTTCTGGTACTCACGCACACACACATAGCGAAGAGGTCTGTAGATGCTTTCTTCGAACCAAAACTTGCAAAAAATGATGTCTTTTATACTCAAAAATAGTTGCGGTATTTGGTTCCTGCAGGCACATGATTTTTCCAGTCTTTAAAAGCTCTAGTGTGGGAACTTGCCATTGTTGGATTGTGCGTTTCACTGGATTCTCTCAAGTATGCAATACTTTGGTCAACCTTGTATGAATGAATTAGTTTAAAAAAAAAATGCAAATATGGAGTGATAGGATCATTACTGCTGCTGCTTTTTGTTGCTATTAAATTCTGTGATTGGTATACTTAGACCAAAAGTTTGAATTCAAGAGAGCATGAAATTTACAAAGTGGCATATGTTTACTGTTTTCGTAGGGTCTTCTGCATTTGTTTACTTTGCATCTCCATGTTTGTGTAAGTTGATGCAATGTGAGAAAACTCTGGTTCATTGTTCAATTTAGAAGTTTGGAGCAATAAATTATGAGCGATGTTCACTCTGTTAAGTTTATTTCTAGTGACGCATGGTAAAAGTATCCATTGTATCAAGATTAACTTGAGAACAATGCTGATATAATTCAGCATTGCAAGCACTATCAATATTTTGTGCAATTCTTCTGTGAAGAATTTTAGACTGTGTTTTAATTTTTTGGAAGGGGGAAGCAACTTATAACGTGCACAATTTGGTGGCATATATAATATATAAATATATTTTTATTATCCTTCTCCCAGATGGAATTGATGGTACGTGAATATTTTTGCTTCATCCATTCTGTTTTAAAGGTGTGCCTCTACATTCAATCTAGAAGTTCTGTTTTCTGTTCTCTCTAATATCTGCATTATTGAAGATTTATTTTCGATTGCCTTCTCAAGTATACGCACTTATACACCATTTATTGTTTTTCTCTTCAATTTGTTTCTTATCAATAATTGCATGTGTATATTTCTAATCACTGTTCTGTTTTATTTGGTTTGTCTAGGGGTTGGGTTATCAGTTCCAAGGTGAAAATGCAAGCCTTACACCACCACAGTGCCTTTTTTGCTTATAATGTGTTTTTCATACTATTGATTTGTTCATGACCATTAGCTTTCTGCATTATGTATTGAAGAGCAACAACATATTTGTGTTTCTTAAAAAAGCTCTGGTCTGTGGAATCAGTAACATCCACCTTGAATCAATTGGTATCTAGTTCAATGACTAGGTTTGATATTAATTATAATCATGTTCTAATTGTCCTTGTAGGTTTAATTCAATACTAGAAATTTATCTGTTATTCAATTTACATTTACTCTAGAATAAGGATGTTTGACCAAAATCATATACATATGCCTTTCCATCTTAGTTAGATATTTGTGTAGATGTATACTTATGTTCAAGTTTGATGAATTGTCATGGTATGTGTCACTGAGCTATATATATATAATACAACATTATACAAGCCTTTCCGGGAATTTTGCTGTTTGGATGTGTGATTCTTTGGCAATTTCCATGTGAATTGATTCAATTGAACAACACTAGAAGCAAGAAAAGTATGACCCTCAGCTCATTCATGATTTTGCTGATGTTTCCCTGCTGTAGCATCCGCAATAAAATGAGCCTTTTGAATTGTTTGGCGGTTACTGAAATAAATTTGGGTCCTCTAAAAATAGTTATAATATAAGATATTAGAGTAAACCATGGTTATCAGAAAATCTGTAATTGAATGTATAGTTTATTTAAAACTTTTCTGAAAATTATAACAAAAGTATTTAAAGATATGAAAGCATGTATGTGAAAATGAAAAGTATATATTTATGTTAGGATTTATATAACTAAATTTAAAAAGATTAGATATAAGAATCAATCTTTAAGTATTTCTTTCTTTCAAATGTGTGATGGAGGAGCTACCTGGTTTCCGCTCACCGGACAGATCTAGAGGGATAATATTGAATCCCAGTTGTAAAATATTTTAATTTATTATATTTTTGAATCAAATATAAGGATTTTTTTTTTAATTTTCCTTTGATTGTTGATTAAGGGAAAAAAAAGTTGAGAATGGAAGAATTTAAAAAGACCTCTTTGTATAATCTTTTTTTAAATAAAGAAACACTTTAAAAAATATAAATAGGAATTATGATATCCATCTTAACTTACTCATGCGTCTATAAAATCCCTCTTACTAAGCTTTTATTTATTTGTTTATTTATTTATTTTGCAAGTCTCTGAATAAAGTTATTTATATATATAAGATTATATCAAAATACCTCTGAAAAAAAATAGTTTTATAAAAAATATGAATTTTTTAATTAACTAATTTGTATTTATTCAAGAAGCCAGAATGAAATCCATTTAATTCAATTCTATGCACTTTATAATAATTATACTTATTGGCTTTTATAGCCTATGTAAAAAAGTTGTTGGTTACTAATGCATATCCTAATGACAGCCACATTTTTTTTATACCAATGAACCATAAAATTCTATACAATAACCAAATATCTTCTCCTTTTTCTTATTGATCTTGGGATAAAAAATTAAAAAAAAAAAGTGGAAAAAGAAAAAACAAGGTTCAAGATAATCATGGCCTTCTATAGATGTATTTATTTATTTATTTATTTTTCAAGCTGTTTTTCAGTCATAATAAATTGGGCTCATGAGATAAATGAAGCTTTGATAATTCCCATGTGAATTCTTTTAACATCACATCAGAGAAAAGATGACCCCATTGTAAACCTTTCATGTTTTTTACTACAATATAATATATATATACATACACACATATGTATGTATCATATTAACGGTAAAACTTAGCCATTTACTATTGATGTAATCTCCACAAGTTTTATTAAATTTATTACAATAACAAAGGCGTGAGAGACAGATATATAAATTGTTAACAATTTAATTTATATAATCATAAAATGAAACAATCATATATCAAAACAAACATTCAAATAAAATAGTATTTTCTCTTTAAAATGCCTTTACAGAAATTGGGTAATTGTTATTATATTAGTGTGAAATACATAGAAGAAATTATTGTTATTTATTTATTTATATACTTATCTTTTTATTACGTGTCAATTAAATTTTTTTACTAAAAACCATAGTTTTATATTAAAGTGAAAAAAACAAAATACATGCATAAAGAAAAAGTATCATTTCTCTATGATATTTTTAAATCAATTTTAACTTTTATTTTATTTTAACAAAATATAGACAACTCATAATCTTCAACCGCTATTGCAAAAGAGAGTCAAACCCTTAATATCTCACCTGATAAAGAAATAAGTTGTTACTTTTCTATTGCATAAATAGTTTAATTTTTAACTATCTATAAATTAATAAAAATAATTTATCATAATATATAAACCAATATCACACACACACATACACAAATGAACAAGCATCAAACATAAGGTTCTGAAAATATACTTTAAAAACCACAAGGTTGTAATTGTACACAAATAAATTCACATAATGAAAAGACTCTTTATATATTACATTCACTCGCTAAAAAACCTCATAAGATAACTCATCTCTTAATAATCTGAAAACATAGCCATGGCAGTCATGGTTTCTCCATAAGATAACATGAACTCACTCCATCGATCCTCCACCATCCGATGCTCCAAATTCCGGCCAAACCTCATCCTCTGCGGTAAGATTCTCGCCGGAGAATCTATAAAGAATCTCCGGTTTAACCAAAATATAAAAGTCCTTCCTATAATAAGAAGTTCACTCAAAGACCTTGGCATGTATTTGATAAAGCAAAACTTCACAATAAAAGCCCATAAAAGAGAATAAAAAAGTTGCCAGTTGCTATGAATTGCAAGTATGAGCTTGAGTTTGGCTAACAATAACATCTCCACTGCCATTCTTTTCCCTTCTGAAAGAACTCTAGTACTCAAGACTAACACTCAATCTAAATCTATAATTAATATTCCAAGATAATAAGTCTTAATTTTGACTTGAATTGTCCCTATTATAAAAAAAATATATATATATATATATTGACATGTTAATAATATAAGTTGAATTAGCAATTGTCCATTTTTATGGGGATATACGAGTAATTCTCTTTATTGGAGATGAATATTAGAATATAAACATTTTATGTACCAATAATGTCTTGATGACAGAATCCAATGAATATATACATATATATATAAACACGCTAATGGGAATAATGGAATCCAATGGTATTTATTTATTGTCATTTTCACACACATGGAAATAGACAAAACAACGCATTATCATCATTAATCTATTTCTTAGTTTCATTACATGATCCTTGCCTTGGTTGCTTCTATCAATGCCATTTAATTGATTTTTTTAATTATTATTATTATTATTTTTATTTTATTTTATTTTTATAATGGAGGCAAGCCACCACTCAAACACACTTTTATTTACAGCCACGACCATCATGTTTATAGATAGGATTTAACTTTAATATATATATATATATATATGAGGATAAGTAATTTTTTTATTAAAATATTTTTTATAAGTGCTTTTTTTAATGTACGACAAGCTTAAAATCCATGGGCCTAGTTTTTCAATGTTTGTGTTCCTTGCATAAGAAAATCAAAATAAAAAATAATCTTTTGAGATAAGTATTTTTAATATTTAAAATAAAAATTTAAACTATATTTTTCTCTATAACATTTAGGGCTTTTTAATTTACTAAAAAAACTTATGAAAAAAAAAATCACTAATAAATTAATAAAATATAAAATATATCATTCATGTTCATCCAAATACTAAAGGCTTAAGTCACTTAAATAAATGATTTTGAATTCTCATTAAAAAAAATCTACATCTACTTGTAAGCTCGCAATATCTCACCCTTCTATATATATATATATATATATATGAGGCCGCATCTTCTACAAACGTTCGTAGAATTCAATTTTACAAACATATGATTTCAGCCGTTGCATACAACTCTACAATGCCAGACACAATGCTATGAACATCCGCAATTAACTAACGAATGCTATATATATATATATATATATATTAATTTTAAATAAAAAATTTATATTTATTTATGATAATTTTTGTTCATACTAACATTTTCCATAAGGCCCTCAAAGCTTGGGCCAGGCCGGAATTTAAATAAAGCCCAGAGAAACCAGAATAGCTTATCCCAGGAATGAACGTCTTATTTAAGCGCGAACGCCCAAGAACAAGCCTCCTTCTCTAAAAAAAAAACCCTAAATAAACCCTAGTTCTCCATGGAAGTAGAAGAGTGATGCTTCCTCCGTCTCTCAACCTCCAACTCCACCGCCATCCATGGCGTCCCCCATCGATCCTGGCCCCTAACTCTCAGCTATGCTACTGCGCCTCCTCCTCCGCCGCTTTCCCCGTCACCATTGCCGGACCTCTAGCTTCCCGTTGCTTATCTTTTTCTCCACCGATTCCCGCTCTTGCTTATCAGAACCAATCTCCTCCCTCATCGCCCAGCGCCGCTGGTCTGACCCCCGCCTCACTGAGCTTCTCTCCTCCGGCTACTCTCCGATCAGGGTTTCTACGGTCCTGACCGACCTAAGAGACGACCCTCGCTCTGTCTTCTTGTTCTTCATCTGGGCGGGAAAGCAACCGGGGTTCAAGCACACTGTGGAGTCTCACTGCATCGTTGCTCATATCCTTTTCATGGGTAGGATGTATTCACAATCCCAGCAAGTGCTTAAAGACCTTGTCATGTCTCAGCGCGCATTGCCTGATTTCAGCACTCTCTTTGATGGCTTGAAGTCGGCTGCGAAGGTTTGTGGGAATACCCGGCATGGGGTTTTTGATTCCCTTTTTGGTGTCTTGATGGACTTGGGATTGCTTGAGGAGGCTAATGAGATGTTTTATAGGATGAGAGGGTTCAGGATTTTTCCCAAGATTCGATCTTGCAATGAGTTGCTTAGCAGGCTTGTGAAATCCAGGAAGGGGGAGTTGGCAAAGAAGCTGTTTGATGATATGCTTCTGAGTGAGCATTTGAGACCTTCTGTGTTTACGTTTAATATAATGATTGGTTTCTTATGCAAAGAGGGAAATTTGAAGGTGGCCATGGAGTTGTTTGCGAGGATGAAGGAGATGGGCTGTTTGCCAGATTTGGTTACCTATAATACTCTGATTGATGGGCATGGGAAGTATGGGGACTTGGATGAAGCTGAACGGCTACTTTCGGAGATGAGGCAGGCAGGTTGTGAGCCAGATGTGATTACTTACAATGCACTTGTTAATAGTTTTTGCAAGTATGAACAGCTGTGCAAGGCTTTTGCATACTTTAGTGAGATGAAGAGAAACGATGTGAGGCCAAATGTAGTTACTTTTAGTACATTTATTGATGCTTTTTGCAAGATGGGTATGATGCAGGCTGCGGTCAAGTTCTTTGTGGACATGAGGATTAGAGGGCTTTTGCCGAATGAGTTCACATATACTTGTCTTATTGATGGGAATTGCAAAGCAGGGAACCTGAAAGAAGCATTGTTACTTGTTGATGAAATGGTGAGGGAGGGAGTGGAGCTGAATGTGGTCACTTACACAGCCTTGGTGGATGGACTTTGTGAAGCGGGAAAGATTGTTGATGCAGAAGAGGTTTTTCATGCAATGGGGAAGGCTGGAGTGGCTGCAAACCTGTTAATTTACACTGCTCTCATTCATGGACACTTCAAGAATAAAAACATGGGAAGGGCAATGGATCTAGTAACTGAAATTAAAGAAAAAGGCCTGAAATTTGATCTCTCATTGTATAGTACTGTAATTTGGGGCCACTGCAGCCAAGGGAAGATAGATGACGCCAAAGTTTTGGTTGATGAAATGGTAGAGGCTGGCTTAGAGCCTAATCATGTTATTTATACAACTCTAATAGATGCCTATTTTAAGGCTGGGAAAGCCTCAGAGGCTCTAAGCCTTCTTTACAAAATGGTTGATTCTGGCACTCCTCCAACAGTGGTTACATATTGTGCATTAATTGATGGGTTATGCAAAGAAGGTTCGGTTTGTGAAGCAAGCTTTCATTTTGATAAAATGAGGGAGTTGGGATTGCAACCTAACGTATTGGCATATACGGCAATTATTGATGGCTTGTGTAAAAACGATTGCTTGGATGACGCTATGCAACTCTTTGAGGAAATGCTTGGGAAGGGGATGACACCAGATAATGTTGTCTACACATCATTGATTGATGGAAACCTGAAGCAGGGTAGAATCTCTGAAGCTTTTGCTCTGAAGAACAAAATGGAAGAAAATGGTCTTGAGTTTGATCTACATGTTTATACTTCTTTGATATGGGGTTTCTGTAAGAACAAGCAAATGAGAGAAGCGATGAATTTGTTCACTGACATGATTAACAATGGTATTATTCCTGATGATGCTGTTTATAATTGTTTGATTAGCAATTACAGCAAGCTGGGAAACATAGAAGAGGCATTGGAATTGAAAAATGATATGAAAAGAAGGGATATGATTAGTGGGCATTGTGCTGAAGTTTCTGCTCCAGGTGGTCCTACTTGACAGTTTTAAAGGAATGCACACACATTGCCAATCCATCAGTTTTTACTGTTGAAATAGTAATCTGGGTCTGTGATGATTTTAAGACATGGTGTCTAAGCTTTGAAAGCTGCACCAAAATTGTTTAGGTTTTGATTCATTCAATGGATGGGATTATCATTTGCAGACTGGGGCATGGATTATTTGTCAGTTCAGGAAGCCAATTGGTGGCATGGTCATTAAACACAGAGCAAGGTAGGGTTTTGGTCTTATGTGTGTGTTTTCACCATCTTGATGGATTTACTTCTCATTTATTTTTCTCCTGTTCAACGCTTTATGTTGTTTTGATCCTTCAGCTCGCAAGAGCTGCACAAGTCTTTGATGGGCATGTTTGAAAAGTTTCCAATGTTCACTTTGAGTTCTGATATTACTTTAACATTTTGTCACATATCAATTATTCCCCTGAATCATTTTTTCTTCATTCAGAGATCTATATGTGTTTGTGAGTCGTTGCTACTTGCTCCTATTGTGTCCTTTCTAAATGCATCTCACACACCAAAGTCGTATTAAGTAGCATTGAACTATTTCATAAAGTTCAAGAAGGTGAATTATAACCTCATATTACCTGACTTTGACATTTGTGAAATTTCTTTGTGCACTCACCTTATATCTGACCTGTCATAGATTTAGGTTTCAGGAAATTGTGTTTTCTCCTCATTGTATCCTATACTGCATCAAGTTATGATTGCTTTGTATAAAACTAGAAAAATAAATGCATGACCAGTAAAATTATTCTCTTCTTTAGATATAGAAAATTATGAGTGTGCCTTGGCTATCAGATTTGGATTCAACCGGCATGCAATATATTGTTCTTGTCACACTTATTAGAAGCAAACTTCGTGAAATTGCTGACACAAGTGTACTCTCTTTATTTGCAGCTATTGCTTATGTCCATTAAAGACACCAACCGAAGATATTGATCTCAAAAAGTGAGTTGCTATTCTACTTATAATTGCATTAATGATTCAGCAGCAATATAGTTGCTATTGTATCTTGTTACATTTGTCTCACTGCTGGGTGATTTTTTATAGCCTCTGCCCAAACCCTTATTCAATTCAGATATACTAGCATGTCTCTTTTGTTATGGTATCTTTCACAAAAAGTTATCCTGTGTTGTTGCCTTCCAACAGAGATTCAAATCACCTATTGCCGATAACAACCTTTTGTAGCTCATGCATATCTAGGCTTAACTCTGCCAAACAATTGACTAGAAATTTGTGATACTACTATATTCATATGTAAATAACATGTTTGACTACCATGCAGGGTTGGCATTAGTCAAAGTCAATGTATCATAGCAAAGCCAAGTATAACATTGAGAGTATGGCAAAATGGTTTCTGTAGCACATGTTGCTTGCACATTCCAACCCTCTGGAATAAACTCTCATTCAGGATCATTACAGTGCAGTGATCATTAGATTCTGATTGAGCAAGCTTCTACATTGCTGAAACATGAATCTCGAATCTTCTCCACCATGATAAGTCAGTGAAATCTATAGGGTTGACCCTGGGCAACAACTATGGGAATCAACTTAATCTTGTGGGATTTCGAGAAGCTGCTCAATTTATATGGTTGACCCTATGTGACGACTTCGGGAATCTGCTCAAACTTGTGGGGTTTTGCCGCATAAGGTTCTGCTCTATATCCACCTATCATTTTTTTTTTTTTTTTGGCTCATTTGCAAGATGCAACAATTTAATATATAAAAACTGCTACTTTTGGTAAGGTTTTACCGAAAACCACATTTAGAGGTTAATGGAATCTGGTGAATGCCCATTGCTTTCCATGTTTCTTGAAAATCCCAGCTTCTACATTTCCCATATTTAGAGGAGCTATTCTTATTTTTTATCTTTTTTTGCAGGAATGGAACAATATCCTAACCAACAACACGAATTTGTCCGTGTTGATGTTGTGCAATATCTTTGGCATTGGCATATATGGAGTTTATTGAGTTTATTGCAACGGCTACAGCCTTGACAAAATTTGTTTATTTTAAGGTTGCAATACCTGGACGTGATCTTTATAAATGATATTACAGGTATCATACCCCTAATAATTCATGTATTCCTTGAGCAAGATTAGAACAAATAAATTGGGTGTCATTGAAGGTGTCATCTTAATTTTGATCAATGTGACACTGGGTGGGAGGTCAAAGGCCACCAAGGCTCCCTTTTACCCACATGATTATTTGGAGAATTACAGTCGCATGTGATAATGAGTGCTCTCAGCTCGTTGTTGGACTAAAGGGCATGTGCGCTTTGCATTCCATAGTAAATTTCACAAACTCGAAGTTGTATCTTGGTTTTTCTATAATTTCTGTTAAAAAAAACAGTGCCATTTTTGTGTTTTGCTGATAGGTTTGATGTCATGTATGTTCCATGACGGAGCTTCTCCGATGTGACTTTTTGCTGTTATCTGGTTGTCTGTCAACATCCCGGTAGCGCATGCGGTTGACTTGGCGTCATGAAAAGCCATCGCAAGTTGATATGCTTCTTCATTACAAGTGATCCGTCAGTGGGGTTTGGTTGGATTGAATATATAATGATATTTTTTAAATTGATAATCTTTTAAAATTTGATTGATGAATGCATTTATTCAATCAAATTAGCTAGAGGCAAGCAGAATAGCTCAACTTTAAAGAGTATACCTTCATTAAATAATGTTTGAACTTAGTTCAGGAAACAACACAATTAAGGATTTCATAATTAAAATCCACCCATTGGTTATTGTCACATCAGTGTAACTATAGATTAACGCAAGCTGGTTATAACGTTGTTGCTTTACATAGCCTGCTGTCCATACATACACTGATCATTTTTTAACAGTATTACACAACATCTTCAAACCGCATGAGCCATGGATCCTTAATAAATATTTTTACTAACAATCGTTCTTGAAAACAAAAAATTGATAACCAGTAGTTTCTTTCAAAAAGTAAAGCCACTGCAAGATTCAACCAAATAACAATATCAATCAGAACCACTAGTGTAACACACGCAACCTACCAAAATTCCTACCAAAATTTAGAGCAGTTTCCTGGTGTTGGTCTTCACAGTTTCAAACACACTACTGTGTATCAACTCAGTAAGATGACAGGCAAGAGGGAAACAAGCAACAAGCAAAGGCATCCCCTGCTAATTAGTTGCAGGAAGCAGCAGTTCCCTGCACTATTCCATAGAAGCGAAATAGTGAACTCAAATGTGAACAAGGCAAACTAAAACTCCAGTACAAGCACTGGGTAGTATACCTTGAGGTAGTCAGATTCATATATGCACAATCAAAAATATCTGAGTGATGGCCGTCGATGATAAGATCATTTGACAAATCAAATCATTAGTCAAGGAAGAACTTTAAAATTTGTGCCTATAAACAAATCTTAAGGTAAAAGTTCATGACTGAAGAGTGTTTCTTAGTTGAAAGATTCTAGTTGTTTGAAGTGCGCCAGTGTAGAAAAGGAAAGCCATGTGATTTAATCCGACACAATAAGTAATCACTAGGGGACGGGTGATTATGTGTTACCTCCTACAAGATAATAGCAGCAACTGCATCCTTATTAGCCACCATTCATGAAAAGGTTGCGGATGTCCTCTTAATTAAGACATGAACAATGTCAAAGTAGACTCTGAGAACAAGATGAAATTCATCTGAAAGATGTTCAGCAGCACAGTTTAAATATTATATGGATGAAATGTACCTACCTCAAAACTCGTCCTCTAAAAAGATGCTATGATTTTGACAGAGCTGTTAGGACAGCAGCAGACTTTTATCAATAATGGCATTTAAACACAACAGATCCAAGAAAAGAGGACAATGATAAATGGTCTACCTCTTCAGTCCCAGAAATTAACCAACAAGACTACAGCCTAATATGGTCGAACTGGGCTTCTTGAGGACCTCCTGTAAACATGCCTAGCAGGAGATCGAGATCTGCTCCTTCCTCTAGCCCTATCCCGTGTCATGTCTCCATTCCTATCCCGGAACCTGTCCCTGTCCCGATCCCTTCCATTACGGTTATGGTTGGGCCTCCCATCAAACCCTCTTCCTCCATCCCTGCTTGACCTTCCACCCCATTCACGTGATCTTTCTCGTTCAAATTCTCGCTCTCGATGACGATCATGTCCCCGATCACGTTCCTCATTTTTCCTTTCTCTTTGTTTCCTTCTCTCCTCAGCTTCCTTCTCCTTTGTTAGTCTTTCTTCTTCTCTAGCTTTATCCTTTGCAGCCTGCAGCAAATAGGCAAATTTGTAGACAGGTGGCAACTATATCTGCTATTAAAAAGACAAGCAATACTTCAGAGACAACATAAAATACATCTTCAGTAGTGATATTTACCTTATATTCACTGAGAAAATCCCGGACCATATTATATCCAACATGCTGTTTACCAGTAACATGAGATTGTGTCCTCTCTGCAGCATCATTTGCTACCAAAAAGGAGCCACATATCTCACAGAGAGCTATCTTCTTCTCTTGTGTTTGCGCCAGTCCTTTATCTGATGCTTGTGCCATTAGACCTGTCTTCTGGGCATTCAATGAATCTACCTGCACAAAAGAATTTCATCTTTAAGCAATGACTTATGCTGTGAAGCAAGAAAAGTTGTAAGAGAAGTTGGTCCTTGCAGCACCATCCGCATGAGCGCCTCAGCCTCATCCACCTTGCCAGCTTCACCAAGAGACTCTATTTGCTCAAGCAATTTTTTAATCCTCTCTTCTACCAATAAAAGCTGCCCAGATTTCTCAGAAGTGATTGGGACAGTAGGCTGCACATCATCTTGTGCTACCCGCTCTTGACCGCGCTTAACTTTTCTGTTCAAATTTGTCACCTGCAACCAATACATTCAGAACAATGCAAAACAAAGAATACAAACAAATATTTTTATAGTATTTATATATATATATATATAAAAAAACTCACCAGTTTCTCACAAAATTGAGCCAGCTCAGCTTCAAACTTGGGGACATAAGCATCATGTCTTGGGGACTTCTCAAAACTGGTATGGGTCAATAAATGACCCATTAAAGTGTGACAACATAAACTTAGTATGTCTTCCAATATTTCAAAGTAAAAACTTTTCAAATGTGTTTTCTCCTTACAGGATAAAATATAATTGATAAGTTCTAGAATATTCCTTCAGCGTTAGCTTGACAATATTTTTTTGTTAGCTTAACAATGGTTATTTTTATAATCAATTAGTTAACGCCAGCAACAAAGGTTGCCTCTTTTTAGGCAGAAAAAATGAGTATAAATTCAGAATCTTACAGGGAACAATATTTAGAACTCAATGGCAAGATAATTAAGAGGCTTCCAATCTTAGGGAGCATTTGTTAATTTAATAATGTATTTGTGACCATAAGAAAAATCCATTCTAACAATGTCTTTGGTGGCATAAACATATGCATAAATTTGTTATTTCATGTATGCATTACATAAACAACACAATTTCCATCCCAAGTCAAGTAGACTTTATGCGGTATGATTTTCACATAAAGTATACAATGTTGGGTTGTATTTTGCGGGTGGAAGTAGGACAGAAGACTGGAAATGCTTGAGTGTCACTTCCATGGCCGTCAAACTTCAGTCAAAAGGTGACCCTTTATGAAGTTTGGGTAAATAGCACTGAATGTTGAAGAGGGTGGTTCAGCAAAATAAATAAACTGATTTATTTCTATCACATATTAAACATACATATTTGTAAAAAAATATATTGAATTTTTATAAGTCCAAAATTAACCCAAAATTAGTCACACAAACTCTTTTCTGAACACTTTTGTGCATCAAACACATGGAAGTGTCTGGAAGTACCACTTCCCAAATTCCCATTCCAGTTTCACCAACCAAACACCCTCTCAATGTGGTGGTGTTGTTGAAGATCGACTAACAAACCTACACAATCAACCAATTTGAAAGCTTGCAAAGTAAGACATGCTGAATGGAACCACATAATTCGGGACAACTAAACAAGGTTCATATTTGTGTACTTAGAGCTTTTACATTTCTACCCAAGTATGTTGGATCTAGTGAAATTAGGAGCTAAATAGTATTTACCATGAGTGTATAATGTCCATTGGCAAGAGAACAAATTTTAACTTGGCAATCCAAGAAATGATCCTTCAATCAACGAAATATTTTATGGATAACAAAGAGCAGTCAAGATATTGTAAGTAGCTAATGCAAACTTGTGAACTAAAGAATCTAAGAATCATACAAAAACAAACAACAAAAGAAAATAAAACATTCATCCCTTCAAACTGTTCCACTCGGGGATCTGATCAAAGAGCTATAGATCAGTTACCTCAAGGGAACAACAAGCAACATCCAGTCCAAATTTCATACTTAGCATACCACTCCAGTAACACATATTATAGTTCCATCCTACAAGACACAATATAAATAAGCTAACTTTAAAACAAAAGGCACATAAAATTACAGCACCCTATACTCCAGGAGTTCCATCCAATCACAACCATACTCAAAACTGAATAATCTCATTAAATTAAAGAAAAAACCATCCTCTCATGAAATCAAACGTCACCAGCAGCATTAATTTCTCCAAAGACAATTAAAATATCTCTATACACGCAAACCCTAACAAAGCCTAATAAAGTAACAAGAAACAGTCCATACCTCTCTTTGAGCTTCAAATCGTGAACCTTAGGGCACGGACCTGAAACAAAGAATAAGAATAAGAAACCACACATCTCGACAAAATCAAGAACAATAGCTGTTAAAAATGAGAATATACCAAGATCGCTCTTCGTGTTGACGAAGAGATCATGAGGACAGAATTTAAGCATAAAAGGACCACAAACTTCTTTATCGTCCCACCGCATCTCCCTGTAGCCCTTCTTCTCCTCTTCCGTGAGGTTGCGAGCTGAAATCGGGAACACATAGGTGGAGATTGATCACCAATGAAATAGGGCAAATAGAGAAGGGATGGAGAGCAAGATCGACTGTACCTGAGCCCATGAGTTCATCGAGCAGAGCTCTCTGGGCGTCCATGGGCGGCGGAGAGAACCCTAAACGGAAGCTATTGGAGTCGATGAAGGAGAACAGATAGAAGAGAACCAACGAACGAGAGAGCCTTAAAAAGCAGCACACCGGAAACAAATTTTTTAAATAAACCCCTATGTTTTTACAAAATTTTATTTTAAAGAAAATTACCTTAAAACTCATGAAATTATTCACTGTTTCTGTGTGGCAAAAGAGTCATGGCTTAAATGATTATTTTATATTTTCTTTATCGAGAAATTTAATTTTTTATAAAAGAAAAATATTTTAAATCAGTTCATTCAAAACTTACTTAAAAGAGAAAGAAAATTGATGAAGGAAGCACATGATTTATGGTAACTTTCTCAGAATTTTAACTTTGATATATATATATATATATATTTCATTCTGTGAAATTGTAATAAAGATATAATTATTACAAGAGAGAACTAAAGGATATATGAGATCAGGAATACAAGCAGTGCTAAATTTTGTAAAGACAGCTCAAAAGTACATGAACTTGCATGGTAAAGCATGGTTTTCAATTCAACTACTTGCACATCAAGACAACAAACACAAGATGAACATGGCAAAACTGAAGAATTGGAATGTTAATCCGAAGGAATACGGCGGATCTTGCACACAAGGTGTGCGGTCGGGACGTCGAGTTTGTTGCCATCGTCTTCATCAGTTTTCTCCCCGGCATCATCCTGTGGTCTCTTTCCACCATTGGACTTCAGAAGATTGGGAAGCTGGTCTCTTGGAGTTGAGAGGCAGGTTCTGAAGGTAGCTAGAAATGTAGGAGTTGGCATCGAAAGTGCAGACAGGACATTACTGAAGAACTCAATGTCAGCTGCAAGTTGTTGTGCACCTCGGTCTGTAATGTAATGAATTCCCCTTAGCTGCTCCATGAAAAGAGCAGTTGCACCTTCAGCAACCTAGATAGAAGAAAACATGGTTGGTTTATACAATTCAAGCTCTGCTAGTTGAAATTAACATGAAAACATTCATTAAATCTTCTAGACCTTCAGTAGATGAAATCATTTTATTACCTTAAATATCCACTCTGTTGCGAGAAATTGCGCTTCATCAACATTAGTCTCATTGCCAGCAATGCCTTCTGCCAGGGGTTCTAGCTGCTGAGGCAAGTTAAGAAGGTACTCCCCGACGCTAGTGACATAGGATTGTGGATAAGCACTAAAACTTGGGAGAGGTAGACCACCTGTCTCCTCCACCGAAGACCAAATTGGCAGTCGAGCGACATCACTCAAGCGCTGGCGCACTTTGAATATGAGAACATCATAAACAAGTTCATTTACCATATCTGCAAATGCTGCAACCCTTTGTGATGCGAGTGGAAGTGCATGAAACCTTGGATCTTTTGACTGCAAATGAAAGCTAAACGTTGGTAAGAGAATATTGGTAATTTGTGCATCTTCTCAAACAAAGATCAGTAGACAATGTTTTCAATCAATTTGGTCTCCAATGACAAAAGTAGGAAGGCTTTCAAGTTAGAAGCATGATACTCCTATGATTCCAAGCCAATACTAAAAAATTTGCTCTAGCGTGTCATTAAGAGAAGCTCTCTAAGTAATTTCTCACTATTGGTTAAACCCAGTCCAGTCAATATTTCTTCTACTGCAAAGAATAATAATCTTCTGTACAAAAATATGTAGTGCATTGAGATTTGAGAATAGATTTAAAAGCATCACCAGAAACTCTTCTTTCATGCTTTAGGACAGCAAGAAAGTATCCTATGGTTCAAACTGAGGAAACAGCTTACAAGGTACTAAGTTATTTTGTGTGGCTGTCTAGTGACTCTAGTCAGTGAACGCCATATGAAGACAATGGTAAAGCATAAAAAAGAGTTCTGTTCAAGTGTGTTGTTGTCAACAAGAGAGTTTTGTGTAGTCAGACAATTGGAGAGTTTTTCTTATAATTATCATAATCTGGGTGCAAGATAAAGAATATTTGAAAAAGAATAATCACGATTCACCTGTTCCAAGAGATTAAAAAGCTTCCTAGCTTTCTCAGGCATATCACCAAGACGCAATGCTGCCACATCTAAAGCTGTCCTTCCTGCCAAAGCCTCAATGTTCCCATCTGCAGCAGTTGAATGAGATTGGTCCACACTTGAACCAAGTACAGATAGAGACAAAGTGGTGCCGATTCTGGCCAAAGTAGCTCGTAAAGAAGCTTCAAAAACAGAAGCTCTGCCGGTCAGACAATCTGCAACAGTAAGAATCTGCACTGCTCCTTGCACATTGGACCACTCTTCCTCCTCAGAAACTAAGTCCATGATTCGTGCTCCTTCTCTTCTATCTGTTCCCATGTCTTTCTTTGCACCAACACCATCAGCGTGTGGCACATTATCCACTCCACACACAGCCCTCAGTGATTTTAGGGTCTCTTGCAAGTTTGATATGTATTGCAACATGATCTCATCAAGGGTCACTATCAGTTCATCTGCTTCAGAACCGCCTGTAAAATTAATGCATCTTTCAACAGCTGCTTCAAGAAGCACTACTACTAGAGGGATAGATTCCTCCATTCTCCTGACTGTTTCACTGAGTTCTATACTCTGTGCCCCCACTCCACGGGCAACAGCTCCACGAATATCTACTCCAGCAAGCTCAGAAGAAAGGATTGCACGTTCCATCTGCCCATACCTACAGGGCATCAAGTTTGCAGAAGTTGAAATACAATCTTTGTTAGAATCACTTAAAGCATCTTTAACTGAAGGGATACAAACAACTAAAGTAATTTAAGTTTAAGAAACCACCTTTGTTTAAATGATTCATAAGGGGAATAAACGGCCTTCAGGGTACTCTTCAAAACTTGAAGATCGGATTCTGAAAACAAGTGCTGTATATTTCTTGCAAAAATTGTAGTCATATTATGCAGTTCAATTAGAGCCTCAAGATGCTTGTTTTGTATCTTGGTACCTTTCGGCATGTCCCCTGATAATATATCTAATATGCCTGCAAGCCACAGGTAACAAAAAACTCATAATATTGGCACAACGGAAACCAAAGTTAAAGCGATCATCACTCATAGGTACACCAGAGGACAAATATGGTCTAATCTGTCATAAATCATAACAGATTGATAAGGCAATGGAAAAGCTATGATAGTCACTCTTAAGTAGACCAACATAATTATACTTTAAGGCTTATGTCTACAGTTTCCAAAACAATAAATTGCAAAAATTAACATTATGAAGTTTGATTAGCTCTCCTATAAAATTATCTTTTGGAATGGATAGTATATCATCAAATGTACTAACAAAATCTGTTCTGCTATAAGAATCTTATATCCTTACGGTTAAACACATCATTGAAAACAATGCAATTATCAAAAGTTGGAGCAAAGTGTTATCTTATATGAGTTAAATATCAGGGGCATTCATCAGCAAGAAGATTTGTAAGAATACCTTTTGTCAAGGTTCTGGTTTCAGGAACAACTTCTCCGGTTGCAAGGTTGATACGAGAAACAAAACTTGCACCAAGTTCAGACATAGTTTCCACCAGTAATTTTGGTACCAGAGATTTATAGTCGTCGGGAAAAGCACTCGAACACCTGCATACATCTGGCAATGCTCAGTATGCGACAATTAAAATAGCTGTGCCAATGCTCAGTATGCAAACAAAAGGTCCTAACGACATGCACACATCTGGCACTTGCTGCACCCTGAAACTTCTGTTATACTAGATGCCCTCTTTTAATTATCTTCTGTGGTAATTAGTGCTTGACTAAATACGCTTGTCTAAAAAATTAGTGCTTTGAGCCTGCCATTCGAACAGAAATTTCAAGATAACCTACACATGTTAGTCTTCAATAACCGAAGGTAGGAGAGGTTGGCTCTAATCTTAGAATCTGGTTTTCTTTTTTTCTAATGATATTGATAGCATGCACATTCCAAGGAGAAACTGATTGGAATTTAGCTATTATGATGGTAGCACTCGCCTCAGGACCAGATATTACCATGCAAACATAAGAACATGGCTTAAAAAAAACTACTATGGGCATACCATTTCCATTCTTGTTCAACATAAAGTAGAAGCTCATCATAGAAACTTGGCAACCAACTAGAAAAGGATATTGAGGAAGCTTTTATTGAAGAATCAGTTAAGTTGGAGATCCTCTCCCCATATCTTTCCATCTCAAGCTTGCTGGCCCGCAATCTGGAATCATAATCTTCCCAAAGTTTCTTTATAGGCTTCATATGCATTCTAGTATATTGCAACTCTAGTGATTTAAACCTCCCAATACGAATAAGAATTTTTCGTAAATTTTGAACAGCATCAACCTAATAAAATAGAAACAAATCAAAATAAAATGAGTAACCAACTGGCTACATCGACTGGCTGAAAAATAGGGTATAACATATGACCTTGCGATTTGATAGAGCATCTGATAGATGAGGTTGAACCATTTCTTCAAGCCTGTCTTCCAAGACTTCAAGCTGCTTCCTCACATTAGCAAATTCAGCAACCTACAAGGCCATTCATTTGTTATTATAATGCGGAAACAACATAAAAAGTCAATAATAAATTCCACCATCTAACAAGGAACCACAAGGAAAAGAAGATCATTACCTCACCAACAGCAGAGAGACAGTGCCGCATGTTAGCCAAGGTGTCTGCAGCGCGTGGCAGATCTCCACTGGCAAATACATCCTCAACACTTGCACTTAGCTGGGTAAGACCTGTTGCATCCTTTTATCCAACAAATTTAGAAAGTGCCACATAGCAACACATGTACTTCAATCTTAAAAGCAAGGATGATTCTTTTTCCTTTATCACCATCCAAATTTACACAAAAATCAAGATCATACCTGTAATGTCTCACGTGCTGCTTCCATTCTCTGCTTGACGACATCAATTTTAGCAATAGCCGATACAGATTCAGCAGATGTGGCTTCAGCCTGCAATTTGAGATCCAATTAAGCTAAAATTAAGGTGGGTTCCTCCAATGCTCATAATTCTGAGAACCACTAACTTCAATCAATAAGTATCAACTAGACTATAATGATCTAAGCATCAAACAACACCATTTAATCTTCTGAGCTTATTAAAAATCACAAAGATTTTTAAATCTGCGAATTTGAACCATCTCAGCATCAGCATTGCAGTGACTGAGAATTTATGAAGTCCAACATAGCAAAGAAAAAAAGGGATACGTATAGCACTCGGGGAAAGAAATGGAACGAAGAAAACACTTATCCATTGAAATCAAACTTTACTCAACAATGCTAGCACCCTGAGATTGAAAATGGCAACAATTAAATCATAAAACTAAATCTAACAAATAAGAACGAATGAAAAAAAGCTAAATTTTCACTGAAACCATAGAAACTCATCAAGCTTCATCAAAACCGAATATCACAACAAACTAATCAATCAGGATCCAACACTGCACACGCATTCCATCAAAAAGAACATGAAGCCGTACCTGCTTAAGCTGAAGGAGAATGGACGAAAGCGATTGCCGGAGGGCAAGGGCATCATCACGGAGGCGAACAACATCACGGCAAGCGAGAGGGACACGGCGAAGTGCATCGGCGCTCTCCCGCTCGAGAGAGTCGGCAATCTTCTCAGAGGACGATCGGAGACTCTCCTCGAGGTCGGAGAGGAGGCGATCGATGGGATCCTCAGGGTGCCGCGCCTCCAGTGCCGCGTTGATCCATCGCTTGGCGTCGAAACCCTCGCGCGAGAACTCCCCTAGATCCACGACCACCATTGCTGGTCGCTTCGTCTCTAACTATACTAACGCACCCTCTCTGCAATGCTTTAGATCTATATTTGCTTTTGGGCCAGAATTATGGGCCTTCAAAATGGGCTTTGGACTACTGACTTCCTTTACATAGCCTACGGCTTAAGGAGAGAGGACAAGTCATTTGTCAGGGCACGTGCATAAACATAAAGTTAATACTTCATCGTATCTTTGCTCTCACCTCACATGTGAGCTATAATTCAATTCCGTGTCAAAAATATACACAGATATAGAGTTAATATCTTGATGCATTGATATAGCTACTGAGATTCAAACTCGCATTTTTAATAAAATATAAACACTATACATATGGGACTCGATGTTATAGATTAAGAGATCGTTCACTAATAATATCTTTGTAGTGATGGTGAGAAGTGTTATTGTGAAAATACACAATATATTCAATTTGAATAATTTAATACAGATTGACAATAATTATTATTTTTTCTTTTGCATTATAAGGAGGAATTAAATGCATTTATTTGTTTTTTTTTACAAAATTAACACAAAAAATTGAGGAAGTGAAAATGGCATTATATTTATTTTTTTTAATGGAAAATGTGATATTATAAAATAACCATTTTTTTTTTAGTTTCTTAATTTGTATAAGTGGAACCATAAAATTACTTGGTTTATTCACGAAATAGAAAAAGTCAAAACATGCTATTGCTTTTGAAAATGGTCTAAAATATGTTTATTGTATTTTTATTAGAACAAGGAAAGAAGACGTATGAAATAAATTTGAAGTGAATGAAACAATTAAAACACTAATTCAATATAAAAATAAATTTATAAAAGTACCATCTTGATATATTGTAAAAAGTCATTGACTATTCTCCCAAATCATATTAATATTACATATTTTATATTAGATTAATATTTGATATAATTTATCTTAATTATCCTAAAAACTTTGAAGAGAATAATCATAAATTATTATTTTTTTTTCAAACAACAACTCTTTAGTCTACTAAAACTAGATTCTCTGCTGTAAGTTTATTTACAATTATTTAAAAAAAAATCATAATTTTATAATTTAATGCAGTTCCGAAAGGCAAAAAAGATTTTAATTTTAATTTTTTTTAAAATTACTATTTTAAATTCATATTTAATCAAAATAAATAATTTTTTTAATTATTGAAATATTTCAATGGTTTTTTTGGTGGATAATTGAAAAGAAATGCCACGCTGGCAGTTGGATTAAAGCTAATCAAGTCTTGGAAGTAAACGGCGCGTCTGAAGGCTTCTCACTATTTTTCTTCATAAAAAGTCCACGTCATTAAAGTCTATAATAAAAAAATATATATAAAAATTTTGGGATTATTAAGACCCTTTGGCTTGCTTGCTTCTTCCCCAATCCAGTATTCCCCTTGTTTTCTTCTCTTCCGATCAAAGGCTTCGACTTTTTTGTGGTATTAGGGTTTCTTCGCTTTCAATTTCCTTTTTTTTTTTCGTTCTTTGATTCTCTATTTCCGTTTGTTTTGATCTATTGATTTGTGTGATTGGTCTTTGGCTTGTAGAGGAGACATGGCCAGGAGTTCTTTCAAGGAAGAGCATGATCTTGGTTTGCTTTTTTTTGTTTTACTTTTAGTTTTTTTTTTCCTGATTTTGATTTTGGTTTTGGTCTGATGAAATTGATTTGGTTGATTTGCAGAGAAGAGGAGGGCTGAGGCTGCAAGGATCAGGGAGAAGTATCCTGATAGGATTCCGGTGAGACATGATGTGAATTGAATTTAATTGCGATTTTATTTTATTTTTATCTTTTGAGGGATTTCATATTGTTTGGTTGTGTTTCTTGTGAAATATGTAGGTTATTTGTTGAGTTTTGTTGCTAATTGTTGAGTTTTAAACTTGTGTCTCTCCAAAAGGGGTTAAACTTTTCTGCAGAACTTTGGGTTGGCATGTGATGCAGTTTGTTGAAATTGCTGATGAATTTTGGATTTGTTTGTACTGATTTCTCTTTGTGATTAAGATACGAAGGAGGTGGTGTTGGTTATAGAGAGGAGAGGATGAAAGAGGAGTGTAGAAGACATTGAATTGATGTGCCTTTCTAAGTATTCATGTGTTAATGGGTGTGCTTGTCTTATGACCCAACAAACACAATAAAACTCTGAGAAATTCAACAGTTGATGTAGTTTTCTTATTTGTTTAGAGTTCGCATCTTGTTTTTGTTTGGTTGTCGTTTTCGTATTGCTTTGGTTTTGCTTGTGATAGAAGGTGAATTTTTGCTTTCTTCAAGTACTTTAAGGAATGTGATCTTCTGTCTTCAAGTATTACAGGAGGTGTGATCTTCCGCCTTCGTCATCTGTTAGTTGTCGGGTTATGTTTTGTCTTGAGAGAACTCGACAAAAAGATCACGACAACTACGATGCTATTGTTCTGATTGAAAATTTGCATTGCTAGAGCCCTTCATGCCTAGACTTTGGAACTCGGAAGAGATGCGGGAATGCTTTTAAAGTGGCTTTTTTGGAAATCATCAAAATATCGCTTTTACACTTCTTCGACTGCTGTTAATTTATTATTTTTATAAATATTCCATCTGACAGTTCCTGTTTCTGGATTTTTGGCTATAAGTAGTGAAGAGTCTGGCTATAAATCACACTTTGGGATAAGGACATTAAAATTGTTGTACTATTGAGAGTTTGCAATATAGTGTGGGGCTAACTCAGGTTAGGGGAAATTGTGATTGGTGCTGCAATTTATTTGTGTAGTGCTTTCTTTGGAATCACTTGTCTAATATTGTATATGTCAGTATACTTCTGCTACAATGCTGTGTATTATATTACTGAGAGCTTGCAAGGGTAAGTCTTTTTATGGAAATCATAGTTGGTGCTGCAATTTATCTGTTTAGTGCTTTTCTTGGTATTCAAACCCACCATGTATATGCCTTATGCCTCTCTATGTCATTAATTTACTTATTTGTTATATTATTTTCGATTTTACCCCCATCTGAATTAATCTTGTGCATTTGCTCCTGCAATTTGCTCCTCCAATCTTTCTTTTTGTACTGATATATATCATTTTATTTTTAGGTGATTGTGGAGAAGGCAGAAAGAAGTGATATTCCCAACATTGACAAAAAGAAGTAAGAATAATGTTTGCAATAATTAATATTTGTTCTATTAATCATGTATACCTTAAACTTGAACTTCTCTGTTTTCAAACTAATGGTCTCATAATGTGCTTGGATTGTATGGTAGTCCAAAATATTTTTTCTGTTCATCCATGACCACAAAATGATTTGCCATGTCCGAAATGGCTGTACAAGTGCATTTGCTGGTGTCTGCATAGCCTTTTGATCTATCATTCATACCTAATCGAAAGGCATATTTGCAAGTGCACTTATAAATATTGTATTTATATGTAATAAAGCCACCCCATGGAATCTTTCATTGCCTGTTTTTACTTTTAAATTTGAAGGTTCTAGTCTATTCAGTGACTAAAAGAACGTAGAGATCTATCTATTCACTGAATGATTTAATTGTTACAGGACAAATTCCCTATTTTCCTCGAGCATTATCTGGGTTTTAAAAATGGATTGCTTTATTTATCCTGAATTTATGAACTTATGTTTTGTTGACAGTGATCGGCTTGACTCATCTTGAATATTAGTGTGTAAGAGACATTCAGTCTATCAATGAACAAAATCAATCCCTTGGAACTTTTGAGCTAAACAATGGATTTTTTCATTGCTTCCAAAGTTTAACTGAGCTTGAATTTGACTGCATCTGGTGACTGTTATTTTAACCGCAGGTACTTGGTTCCAGCAGACTTGACAGTCGGCCAGTTCGTGTATGTTATTCGCAAGAGAATCAAGCTGAGTGCAGAGAAGGCCATCTTCATATTTGTGGACAATGTGCTTCCACCCACTGGTAATAATCTAATAATGTATTCTGTTTCTGAGGTCTGATTCATTTTACACATTGAGCATTTGAATAATCTAATTCGAGTATTTTCAGGAGCGATAATGTCTACGATATATGATGAGAAGAAAGATGAAGATGGATTTCTCTATGTCACATACAGCGGTGAGAACACATTCGGTTGAAGTTCATAAAACCGAATTTTCCAACTTGACTCTTTCACCATCGACATTTCAACCGATTAAGTTCATGTGCATCTCTTACCGTCACCTTTCATCGATCTACTTCACTTTGTTTACCTTTTACTTTCAATCTGTTCTCTGTGGAAAAACTAAGTCACTAGCAATAAATTGTATAGTTTGGGTTCTGTATAGCTCATGACACTGGTCTTTTATGCTTAATAACTATCATGCTTTATATATTTGTTTGCTCATGTTATGCCTCAAAATCAATTGCTTGCTCATGTTATGCTTTATACTCATGAGATTTATTACATTCTCTGTTATACTTTTATGTATGTGTTTTTTTCAATGTGTGTTTAAATAGCTCATGTTCTTTATTTATAAAATAATAATAAAAATATTATTCTTTCTATTTATAATATTTTGAAACAAGATAGAATGGATTTGCTTTTTGCTTGTGAAAATAACAACACAATTGAGAAAAGAAGGCAATATGATAGTCACCAAAGAATGAGCATTTTGCAAGAATGGATTTCTTCTCTCTCAAACGATTAGTTGTTATCTTCAATGTTGGGATTAGAGGGGCCCACGAGCTTGAATAAGTTGGTAAAGCCGCCAAGTTAGTTCACGTGGAAGCCGGTGTTTCTGGCTAAAGAATCACATGGGCGTAAGTTTGGTGGTCTTTATTATTATTATTATTATTATTATTATTATTATTATTATTATTATTATCAATTATGATGGCGAGAATTGTAAAGAAGTATTTACAATTATTTATATATATATATATATGATTCATTTATGGATGTTCACGGTCTATGAACATCTATTATCAGCCGTTGGATATCAATTTAATGGCCAATAATGATGAACAATATAGTTACTGTAGTAATAAATACATTAATCACTGTTCATAAAAGCATATCACATAATAATACTGTTTATCAATATCAGCTGTTAGATCACAATCTAACGGTTGATAATTGGACATTCATAGATGATGTTTTGCCTATATATGTATATCAAAGCAAATGAGTGACATATAGTTAATTTGGTGGTTTTATATATTTTCATTAATTTGAGTATAAATATGAAGTTTTGGCAAAGGTGTATGTAAAGATCATAATTCAAACCTCCTCCATTTTTAACATTCATTTGTGAAATCTTTAACAAAGTTTGGTCCAAAGATATGTTCATTTTCATGAATTAAACAATAAAGAAATTCAAGTATTTAGCATTAAATGTCTTTCATAACATAATTCATTATTTCCCTGTTTTCTACTTTCAATATAAAGTGGAACTTAGTACCAATTTTAAGCATATATGGATATTATATATATATATATATATATATATATGTATGTATATATAGCTTTGCTACTCTTTTCTAGTCCATTATATATACAGAGACAAGAGCTAGGATGGAAAAACCACTACCGTTAAGCAAAACATCCACTTAAACTTACAAATTCAACTCACAACAAGAAACCCTGAACTTAGACATTTAAATCACGGTAATACATATCTCTAAAACCTGCTTTTTTTTCATGCAGAACCAGAGACTTATTCAACAAAAGTTGAAAGCTGAAATGCTCCTAAATAAACACAAACATCAACAATCACACAACCACATGACACTGGTTACACTATACAAACCATTCAAATAGAACTTCATGAAACACACACACACACACACACTCACAGAGAAAGAGAGTGGTTATCAAGGACATTTAAAGCCCTTAGGGACACCTTTGCCACAGTAGTTAAGGAGCAAGCTTAAGTCTATAGGGATGTTAAGATGAATACCAAGAATATCAGCTTTGATGGCAGTACAAAGACAGACTGCAGCCTCAACATCAAGAAGTCCTCCAAGAAGAGGGCAACATGGTTCTTTTGGTGGTTTACCAATAGTCACATTAAGGAGTCCATTGAGCACATCAATGCAAACTCCAAGCTTGAGTGTGTCTATAGGACAGAGCTTATTATCATCATCACAAGGAGGAGGAGGAGGAGGAGGAGAAGCTGGTCTAGGCCAGGAGGAACTAAGTGTGAAGAAGAAGAAGAAGATGGTGAGAAAGAGAGCAAATGATGCTGTTGCATTAGTCTTGTAAGCCATTGATGAGAGCTTAAAGAAGTGTGCAAGTTTGCAAGGGTGATGGTGGGTATGTATATAGAGTCAAGTGAGAGTGTTATTTTATGTGTATGGTTCTTAACTTGTTAATAGGAAATAGTTAATTAAGACCCTTGAACATCACTACAACATGATCAATTACATTTAGCTATACATGTTTACATAAATTAAGGAGATCATTAAACTAAAAAATTGGAACTTTGGTGCACCCATCTTACCCAATACCCACCACCACATGATTAATAAATTTTTGCTTTCATGAACAAATGTATGTAGTATGAGTTATTCTAAAAGATACATGGTTCATGGTGTCCATAGTTTTGAATACTAGCCTTTGGCTGTGAGTGGAGAAGGAATGTCAGGATGGATTAGTCTTCCACATCACTTGGCCTTTGTTTAACTATGGTTTTCAAAACAAAGTTAGGCAAGTGTCTAATTCTATAATGCAATCCAGAGAGGCTTGCATCTATAAATTAATGGTTGTTTCTGAAACAAATCAGCACCAAATCTTGAATTTTATGGTTTCGTTGGTGGAATTACAAGAGGAGGATGACTGGAAGAGAAAATTAAGTTTTTATTAATATATTTTTCTATTATTTTATTTTATTTAATGAAATGGAAATAGGGCAGAATACAGTTAATATGTGCTCACTGGAGCAATGATGCCTCACTCAGTTGATACGGGGTTTGGGCTACAAACCTGTCATTCATAGCCGAAAGTTTATGGTATTATTTTTTTTTTTAGGAAGAGGAGCGAGGCAAACCCACTAGAGACCCCAGGGACATGCACAAGCCTCGGTGAAATAAGTGGGGACGAGGCCGCGCTCACGTGGGCGCTAGAACCACTCGTATACAACTACTATTCACAATTCCTAGAAATGTGCCCTCAGTCGAGAATCGAACTCTCACCACTCGGTGAGAGCTCTATCGGCGACCCATTTACCAGAAATGTGTCCTCAGGCTTATGGTATTATTGTGTCCAATACATTTTAAATCATGACAATGAGCATATTCTGAAACCATTTGCAGTGAGGCCTTAGACCAAATTAAGACCTATTATTCCTCACATTGATCTAAAAGATTCTATATATTAGAAAATAATAATGATGATGATACAATCTTAAATTATTTATAGTGTATATGTATACGCACATGATTTTCTTGTTGAATTATTTAACAAGATAAAAATGAACTTAAATAGGGATCAAATTTATGAGATAAAAAAAAATTTGAGATAAAAGTAAATTTCCATGGTATCTCTATATTTATTACATTTTTAAATATTATTTTAAAATAAGATTTGCTGAAAAAATAACACCTACTCTTTTAAAATTTTTGAATCCATAAAAAAACTTCTTAAATTTTTTAATATTCTTAAAACATTCTTGTTTTTTAAATTATTTATTTTTAATAAAATTTAAATTTAGATGAAATTACAAAATTAACTTGTACTTACTCATAATTATATCCGTTCAACAAACACTCATCTAGAGCGAAAACCCACCTTATGGCAGCCAAAAATGTTAGGTTTACCAATGTACTTGCACTTGAGTGTGAGAAAGAATCATGTTCTTTAGATGGATTGCGTCTAAAGGTGAGATAGTCGGCTAGCTTCCCTCTTTAGATGCATAGAAATTAAATATCAAAGCAAATTAAATTTTTTTAAAATTAAAAAACTATTAATACAATGAGAATTAATAAGAAAAACAATAAAAATGAGGAACAAAACATTATGAAAAATTATTCGATGGATTGTTGGAAAAGTTGAAACCTTCAAACGGAATAATAAGTAATTTTCTCTAAAATTTATTTATATAATTTTATTAATTCTCTTATAAGTGGACATACATAAAAACGACAGCTAAAGCTTTCTAAATATACAAACTTCATACACTTCAAAATATATATTATATATATATTTTTATTTTTAAAAATTAAAATAGAAAATTATTAAAAAAATAAACTGAAATAATATTCAGAAGAAAGAACTAAGCCAAATAAATTTCATGGCTTATTATATATCATATTCAATCCCATATATATTATTCCTATTTTATAAATTTATAAAGTACGAAAATTCACATTTAATTAATAGAAAACTAAGATTATGCTGACGTGGCGCCACGTCATAACCCTCCGCCGCGAAATCATCGAAGAAAAACGAGAGATCCAAAGCAGTACTGGCTTCTTTGTTTATAACACCCAGTGAAATTCCCTAAATAGCCTTGGACTTAATTTACTAAACTTGTGTCCGAGTTTGAGGGTAAATCCGTCATTTAAGATCTCCCTCCATGCTCTCTCAGTACTAATTCAATGAGCCGAAAACCTCACCTTTTTCTCTCGCTAATCTCCGAGCTTGAAGAGTCTCAACAATGGCGATCTCCCTTCGATCCTCCTCCTTCGCAAGCCTTGGCCACTTCCCCCAGGTTCCAATCCTGTCTCCCAATCTCAATGCCTCCTCTTCTGATTTAACTTTTTGTGATTTTGATGCAAATTTCAGGTGGGGAAACCCTCTGGTTGGATTCGATCTCCATCTCGTCTGCTCTTACTCAGTACACGATCATTCCCCAGAATCTTCGCCTCCAGTTCGTCGTCTTCTGTTGATGCTGGTGAGAGATTTCGTTTTCTGATCGTTTTTATTGAGCTTTTGTTTTGGAGATTTTTATGATTTTGAATTGGTTTCGGTGTTTATAGTAGATCTGAATTCGGAACTGGATGCAGTGTCGAGTTTCAGCGAGATCGTTCCGGACACTGTTGTCTTTGATGATTTTGAAAGGCATGCATTCTTTGTTTGTTCGATTGGTGTTTGATTGTATGCTGAATTGATTGTTTACTTGCAGGTTTCCGCCCACTGCGGCTACAGTTAGTTCTTCTCTCCTTTTGGGGATTTGTAGCTTGCCGGACACTAAGTTTAAGGTGAGTATCACTAGATGCTTGTCCATTTATGTGTTCCCTATTTGAAAAGAAATATCAAAGTAATGGCAAAAATGGTGGAAATTGTTCAATTTAGGTTTCAATTGGTTGAAGTTTGTTAACTTGGAATTGTATTCTTATCTTATAGAGTGCTATAGAGACTGCGTTGGCTGACAGTGAATGCTACGAACAACGGGATCCTAGTAAGAGGTTGTCCTGTTTTTATGACAAGGTTCGTGAGTTTTCTTGTATCATAATTTTTTTGAGTGTTTTGAAACCATGTAGAGAAAGACTTTTTAGGTATTGTTTAAGTTTTGAGAATCTCGGTCTTATGTTTTTGAAGGCTTTGGTTAATGTTGGAGCTGATTTGGCCATGCTTGTCCCTGGTCGAGTATCAACAGAAGTGGATGCAAGGTTGGCTTATGACACACATGCCATCATTCATAAGGTATTGTTGAAATGTTGATTCTTCATACCAATTTTGGTGATACATCACTAAATCGTTTTTATCCCTTGGCTCCATCTAGGGACTCTATCTAGGCTCTTCAAAGATGGAGCACAAATAAGAATTTTGGTTAAGTTCCTTAAAAGATATTGTCTTGCTAATAGGTTTCCTCTGGATTACTCTTTTATGTGATCCATTGTTCTAATTGATTTTGCTTTAATGAGATTAATGGTTGGTGCCAAATGTGCAGGTGCATGAGCTGTTGAAACTATATAATGAAAT
Organism: Dioscorea cayenensis subsp. rotundata; assembly: GCF_009730915.1. NCBI lineage: Eukaryota > Viridiplantae > Streptophyta > Magnoliopsida > Dioscoreales > Dioscoreaceae > Dioscorea > Dioscorea cayenensis. Next base: position 903,171 of record NC_052471.1, on the reverse strand, counting down.
AGAAGTACCACCCGAGCGGTTGCTCTTCAAAATTCCTTCAACTTGGCAAGTAAGATGTTTGGATTATTTATTCATTTTTTTTTCTGAAGATTTGTAAGGCATTAGCTGGCATCTGTTCTTTGACATTTTTTATTCTGTTCCAAAATAGGGAATAGAAGCTTCAAGGCTGCTGGAATCCGAAGGAATACAGACCCACTTGACATTTGTTTATAGGTAATTATTGGGGTGTGTTCTTACAACTCTGTTTTGTCAATTAGGGAACATCTGTACCAGCAGCTTATGGAGATTCTGTTTCAAGTTTGAACCTTGAAGCATAGCATTGCATAGTACATGCAATCATTTTGAAGTTTCATAATTGTGCCACGTAAGCGTGTTTTCATGAAGAATTTCACTGTCTGCTTGTGAGACCGGGCACAATTGATTGCAAAAAGTCACTGCTAGTATTTTCGCTTATGACCTGTCTTCTCACTACCTTAGAGAAATTCTCCTCCACTATTTTTCATTAACCCATTCATGTTTTATCATGTTGGTCCAGCTTTTCCCAGGCAGCAGCTGCAGCTCAAGCCGGTGCTTCTGTCATCCAGATATTTGTCGGTCGCCTTAGAGTAAGCCTCGCATCAACTAACACTTACTTTTTCAGAATTTGATTATGATATACACAACACAAATGTGATGCAGGATTGGGCTCGCAATCATTCTGGTGATCCTGAGATAGAAGCTGCTTCCAAAAGAGGGGAGGATGCAGGAGTAGCTTTGGTCAGCTTCATTTGTTTCAATTTTTCTTTCATCCATTTGCACCTACTTTTTCAATATATTGACAACCAAGTATTTTTTCTGCATGCCTGCAGGTAACTAAAGCCTACAATTACATTCACAAGTATGGACATAAATCAAGGTTGATGGCAGCTGCAATTAGGAACAAACAAGATATATTCAGCCTTCTTGGGTAACTCCCTTTCCTGCTTATGGATTTATGGTACATCTGTTAGCTGCACATGATAAAGCAAAATCCAATTATGAGCTTGTGATTGTTAATTCTTCCCAGGGTTGACTACATTATTGCTCCTCTGAAGATATTGCAGTCTCTAAAAGATTCCATTACCTATCCTGATGAAAAGTACTCTTATGTTAGGAGATTATCTCCTAGTTCAGCCATGCTCTACAATTTCAGTGAAGAAGAGGTGCTTCTCCATCTTATTTTTATAAGTACTTCACCTCTATTTCTTGCACTATTAAAATATCATCAGTTGGATGTGCATTCCATCTTATATTAGAAAACATACCCAAGAATTGTTCTGCAGTTCTTGATTAAATTTTCTTGGTGCACATAATGAATTCATGTGATGTGCTCAATGTTTGAAAAGCCTTGTATGGTGTGTTTTTGTGTGTATAACCACATTCACTGAGTAATGGATTTGCTGTGAGATCTAAAGGTGTAATTATTGTGCTCTCTCATAGCTTGTGAAGTGGGATCAGCTGAGCTTGGCATCGGCAATGGGACCTGCTGCTGAAGAGCTTTTGACCGCCGGATTAGAAGGCTACGTAAACCAGGCACTTCGTGTTGAGGAACATTTTGGGAAGATATGGCCTCCCCCCAATGTGTAAGACTCCTTTTACTGGTCTGTGGTCTGTTTTGCAGAAAATTTTCTTCCTCAATGAATGTAATAATAATGCTATCTGGCTTGTAAAGATGGGGATCCCTTTTTGTTCTCTTGCATCTGTCTTTTTTTTTGGAATTTTTGCTGGATTCAGTAGCTCTTTTTATCCTTTTATTCCTGGATAATGGAACTAAATTTGTAATTGCTTTGCTAGATTGCAAGCATAGTGTTTTTTTCTAGAGCAGTACTTTCAACAGACAAGTTCCATGTTACTAGCATGATCTCATCTGACTGTGTGGTTGGTTTTCCATATAATCAGGGAGTCAGTAAAATCACTTTAACTATGGTTTGGAAATGGTTTCCAATTTTTAGTTTCTTAAATTATTTCCAATTTCTTGTGTTTTAGAAGCAATTTTGTTTTAGAGTTTTGAATACAGAGAGAGGGGAAATAGAAGGTGATTGGAGCTCACTTTGGTGGAGGAATCATTTGTGATAGTATGGAAACATTTTTAAGAAAATTGGGAACGAGTGAAAATTAATTTCATTATTTATGAAAAGTTTATATCCATGTTTCTGAAAAATGGAAAAAGAAAGGACATAATGGTTAATGGTTTTTCCTTAATAAAATAAATACTTAACATAAACAGTGGTGCGTGCACATAAAATAATAGAAATAACTAAAAAAAACTAACAAAACGAGCTAAAATCATGTTATATATATATATATATATATATTCAAATCTCAGCCCAAAATAATGTTTATAAATCCCACAGAAAGGCAGCTTAGAAAATTTGTCACATATTGGTTATTTTTCATGTTAATTGAAAAGAAAAAAATAATGACTGTATAGCATCACTAACCCAGAGGAAACAAGCTCATTTTGATTCATTCACATATCACGTCAACACTTCCAGGCAATAATAATGATTTAAGCTTTTAATTTCAAACCATTAAATCTTACTCCTTAAATAAGATTTTTTTATAAAAGAAATAAAAAAGAACAAATAAGAAAAACCACAAAAAAATCCTCTCTATTTTATATGCAAAAACAAAGCACAACAGAAATCATCCCCAAGATTGACATTCAATACAGAGAATACATTTATTTTCAGGAATTTGCAAGAGGACACCAGCCAATGAATCACCTGCTTCAATCTCAAAACCCCTCCGTCCTCCCACAATATACTTGAAAAGGTGAAAAAAAAAAGGGGGTAAAAATTAGAAAGAATGAAACTTGTATTCCATCATTTTGAAAGCCAGTAAATGATTAGGAACAGTGTGCAAGCTGCTATGACTGCAGCGAGTATCAGAGTGTCCCTTGATCGCTTCCTTTTTATTGCACCTAAATGTATAATAGAAGCATTAGAAATCAATCTTTGGAATAAATATTGGAAATGGTCGAAATTCTTGGAGGGATATGTATACCGAGTAGTCCACGGATTACTGGAAACTTTTCACCCAATTGTTTCACTTTTCCCTGAACATCGCCAAAGATCGCCTTTTGAGTGCCTAGAACTGATCTGGTAGTTTGAGCTTGACCTATCACCTCATCTATCTGTTGACAATAATAACTTATGTTATAATATTCATTTAGATACATGCATGGTTGCTTGTAGTGATCATTACAATAATGCAACAATCAATATGATAATTGCAGCATAATCTTTCGTGCATGTCAAACGTATAGGTTTATTTGTAAAATTTAGTGGCTAAAACATAAGGATGAAATAGAGGGAAAAAAAAGACAGGTTTTTTGGACTAGAATATCATTTTATCACAAAAATCGCATCCAACTTCATGACCATAAATAATGGGACAATTAGTGGATCAGATAATGAGATTGTCTAACTAGTTGAAAATGAGACGATGAAATATTGCAATGTCAGAAGCTGGTTCAAAATTCAATAAGCAAATCAACAATTAACTGTGAATCAATTTCCTACTGTAAAAAAAAAGAGGGAGTGAGGAGGGAGAAATTATGATGAAAACATTTAACCGGAGGGGTAAAAGGGGTTTGTGGCGGGTGCCACTGAGCCACCTTATAAGATGGAAAAATACCTGATTAATGCTTCCATGAATAGATGCTCTCTCACGCAATAGATGTACCCTGGGTGACATGCTCCCAGAGGCCTAGCAAGAAGATTAAAAGTCAAATTAATCCCGCCATAACTCATCAAAATATCATACATGAATAAATTGATGCATTTAATTTTTACTCTTCATCAGATAATTAGAAACTTCTCACCTTGGATTCACTGATATCATCCCGAATAGAACTAAGAAGCTCTGCATGTTCCCTTATGGAGCTCAAGTTTCCTTTTGTTCTTCTAAATTCCTGAAAGATAATTATATCATTCAAAAGAAAAAAGGAGACAAACATTCAACACCCATAATAGAAAGACTTTTCGCTACCTCCAGCAGGCAAAGTGAGAACTTGAAATGAAAACTTTTCTATGCAGACAGGTAGTTGTCCATGTCTGAGATCAACTTATTTTACTGACACACAAAGATACAAGCCAACTATGAACAAAGAAGGGCTAACTTAGTAGTATAATAAAATTTAAATAATTCTCTCAAAGTACCAGCAAAAACTGAGTATTGATTATTTCAAACCTAAAGTAGTTTGTTGAATAAATGGGTCACACCATAAATTCATAAGGAACACATTGCTTTAACAAACACATGGAAGACTAATATGGACAGACTCAAAATATGGAAAAACATCTTACCAGGCTTGGCTTATTCTCTAATGAAATAAAACATAAACAAGAGCACAAACATGCAACAAAAACATGCCATGTTTACACGCATTTGATAAACATTTAACCATTTCAGTATGATTAACAAAAACTGCAATGTGAATAAGCCGACAGGATGGAACTTCGAACAAGTTAACTAAATCAGCAGGCAAGATCAGGATATCAATTGCAAAGGGTGGGAGTTCAAAATCATGGTTGTTATTTGTTAACAATATGAATTTTCAGATTGCCTCTCTTTAATTTATGTGAAAAGCATAAAATCCTTATAGATTCAGGATGATCATGACATAACAACTAACTGACCTGAGTAAGCTCATGAAGTATATCCCTGTGCCTTGCAAGCTTCTGGGTGATGGAGGTGGTAGGTACTGTTGTTGCAGCACATCTGCTCATGGCATCATTTATATCCAGCAGTTTTTCAAGCAAAGACTGGATTTCCATTTCCATGGACTTCCATGATCTGCCAGATCCAACAGTTGGTGATCCACTGTCCACATACCCTGAAACACTACATCATTTATAAATATGAAAATAACCTTAATTAGCCAGTAATATAACGCTCGCATCAATAGCTGTCTTTGGATATTTCAATGAATAAATACAAAACATTAAAAAGATTCAAGACAATGTTAGTGTGTCGTTGCTTGTCTCACATACTGACAAGCAAAATTAAAAGCATGCTGGAAACAAACATTTTGAGCCAGAAATTTGCAATATAAGGCACCCTAAACATATGTATCTCAAATACCACACAGATGCTAGACAAATGGCATTCATATTCATGAAGAATTCCTTAGATCTTTACATGCAAATAATTATTATGGGGTGCAAAATCCAAGTCTAAAAATTCTTCTAGTAAGCAGAATTTATTCTTTGTGACAAACAACAAATCCTCTAGAGCAAACATAGCGTGAAATTTCTGTGTGAATCCGTGAAAAATAAAGGAAACAAAATCTAAACTTTTATAATGGAATTAACTAAAATGCTGAATAAATTCTAGTTTAACAACAACTAATTTAACATTTTAAAGAATTAAAGCAGTTTTCTCAATCTAATCAAGCATGATTAGCAAGTGATAAATTGCACACAGGATTGAATTGAATTTTCTAAAAACAGCAATAAATTTCAGATCAACCAAATCAGATACATCAACAAACACCGCAACGCACAATCAGATCCAAAACACTGAAAGATCAATCACCAACAAAACCCTAATCACCATCAGATCACCAAATAATTCCACACAAAAGATTAAACAAATAAATCCAAATCAGATCAGGTCCAAATGCAACCCTAAAGACAAAAAAAGATCATCCAAAGCCAACCTGATGAAGAAGTGAATCTGGCGCCGAGTTTGGCGTAGGAGGAGAGCTTAACGTCAAGATCAGCCTCGATCTTGCGCGCCTCCTTCCGGAGTTCCTCCCAGCCGGATTCCTGGAGCTCAAGGGCAGAGTCCCCCATGGCTTCTCCTTCTCCGGAGATCTCCGAGGCCACCAACCGAAGCCAACCCAAATGCTCCGCAGAGCTCGGTCTCCTTCGATTTGGTTAAGTGTCCGATGAAAAATGGAGCTGAAGAGAATGGAGAGTGTGATTTGTTTGCAAAATTATTTTTAAGTCCCTGTTAATATTTGTTCTTTCTTTAGGGTCCCTGCTCCAATGGATATGAAAAGAATCAAGCCACTGGGATCTATCCCAATAATCAAATGAAACCTAGACTTCTTCGGCTTTCTCAATATTATTTTTTTGTGCACTAACTCTCAATATTCGATTCGATCAAAACACTTAATCATTTTTGCTCTTCGTCTTAATGTCATTTTATTTGAATAGTCCCTCGGTTTTTTTTATCCGTCATAAATCCATGTTCTTTTTTATCTGTCATTTTCTAATATCAAAAAACATTTATTATTTTTTTTCAAAATTATCCTAAAACTATATTTAATTTTTTTCTTAAAATTAAATATTTGAGAGAAATGTGAAAATATAAATTAGGGGTAATTTTGAAAAGATAACAATTTTTTTATAAAAATTAGTGAAATAACTAAATTTATTGGTATGTGAGGTTCGGTTATTCACAATAGATAAAAAAAGAACACGGAGGGAGTAATCTATTTTTGGGTTATGGATTTTCTCTTACATTGTTGATGGATCATGTGACACACTTATGTATCATAACATAATAAATTATGTATTTCTCAATTATATAATATAGTTGTAATTTATTTATTTTAATAATATATTTTTTATTATAATGGTAGGGATATTAAAAAAAATAAACATAATTAAATAAAGAAAACTCATATAAAATGTTGAAGTGTAGCTCACGAAAATTAAAAATTAAAAAAAAAAAAACTTTTGTTCAAATCACTCCACAGGAAAATGTGCCTTTTAAAAAATTTTCACTCCTGTTCTAGTGATTGAGTTTAGCAATTTTATGAATTAGTCTCTTTATTTATAAGAATTAATTATAAAATTAGCCATTACACAAGTTTCTTTTGCATGATGACGTCTGTGAGCGTGAGATTAAATTATCTTGATTTTTACTACATTATATATATATATATATATATAACATTAATGTGAACCACTGATGGAACATTTATGGGTGTTAAAAACTTCTTGAGATTTGGTGTTTGGTCAATGAAATAGATGAAAGTAACAATACTTAGTACATTTTGTTCTTTTACATTTTCCTTTAAACGACATAAATACAACTATAATTATAAAACTCTCCAATAGCTATAATAATTTTTCAAATCAGCTTATAAACTCTTTCATTATTTCAATAATAAATAGTTTTTTTTTAAATCATTAAAAAATCATAAATAGAGTTTGAACTCCCCATGTTAAATAAAATTTAAATTCTATTGAATACGAAAGGATGAAATACAACTATAGGTAGTAATAATAAACGCTACTTTTTAAATATCCTAATTGTTCATTTCCAGCCACCTTTTTCCTTTAAAAAAAATACATTATTAAAAAAAATCTCACCTCAATCTAGTATACATGATATGATATATCCTCTCTCTATACATATATATATAAACTACAAACGTCACCTCACACATGGTAGTTAAGGGACAGAAAAATACAGTGTTGCACCCTCTAAAAATTTATTAACTCGATAATAAGTCACATGAGATAATTAAAGTTAAATTATGTGCACGGCAAAATATATATATTTTTAGTAACTAAATCAAATGCACAATAATATCAACTATGTTATAACATGTGTTCATCATTCTATCATGTATCCACAATATCAATTTGACAAATAACAGAAACAGAACATTTCTGGTTGCGCCAAGTGCACGCTTAGCTCATTCACATGTTGCCAAAACTCCGGCCGACGATATAAAGCTTTTGCCCCTTCTGCGCAATAGCACCGCCTCTTCCCACACGTATCTCTTCTTCCGCTTGCCACCTGTAATTAAACTCATCCTCTCTCCACTTTTATATGTCCTTAAAACCCATATCACATTTATCAATACAAAACATTGAAATATTGAACTTGATTCTCTCAAAATGAGAAGCGTTTTTTTGCTGTTTCCGTTACTACTTTTAATTATCCCTCTCATGGCTTCCAAAAAAGGGGAGGAGGAGAAGGAGGCTGTGAGCATTGCACTTGAAGCACTGACAAAGGCTAAGAAGAGTAGTATCATGGGTTTGGGTTTGAAGGGGATGGCATGGGGTGATTGCATGAGATTGTATGAGGAGAGTGAGGAAAGGTTGAGGAGAGTGGTGGGGACTGGGAGAGAAGGTGGCTGTGAAAGTAGTGAGGATATTTTGACATGGATTAGTGGGGCAATGAGTGGGCATGGGACGTGCATGGAGGAGTTGAAAGAGAGGAATGTGTCTCTTGGGGTACTGGTGGATGGGGAGGAGGACCATGTTATGGTTTTGCTACGTAGGGCTCTCGCCATGCAGGCTACGTCCAGGGCTGCATGCAGTAGCATTGGATCCCAACAGCACCAGATCAATGGTGAGTTTCTACAATCTATATAGCTTGGTTGCATGTGTTTAAGCTGCTTCATTTGATTTTCCTTTTTATTTTCTCTAGCTATATATATATATATATATATATGGATAAAACTCTAAATTTCATTAGAATAAAGAAAAGGAGAGGGTATGTATCTCTACTTTTAAGTTCAACAGATTTGGAAAAGGCTGTGATGTATATATACATATATACAGAGAGAGGGAAATAGCTATTAATTGGATTGAGCTTAATTATAATTAATAATTATAAGGAGAAATGAAGTTTGTGGTTATCCGATCCACTTAATTAATTTTTCAAAAAAATTTAAAATTTTTTTTAAGAAATATAGGGAGAGATATACATCTGAATCTTTAATTTTGATATTTATTTGATATTTCTGTGATATATATATATATATATAGTGTGATCTCATTTAGTTGAGCGGCTTAGAGATTTATACAAAGAAAAAAGAGCCAATATAATAATATAATAAGCTAGGCTCTATAAAAGGGTGAGAAATATACGTCATTAATTTTGTTTACATATGTTGATTTATATTTGATTCTTTCCTCATATTTCCATGGTCATATGTGAGAGAGATGTCAAAAAGGCAATAAATTATATGCAAAATTTATAATATTACATCACCAAGCTTCATTACTAAATGTACCAATTAATTAATATTCATATTCAATATAATTATATACAGTGTTAAACAACCAGACAGTTGATGAAACGGTGAAACTTGAACCATGGAACCCAGAGAGTGAAAAAGCAAGCATGGTTGTGGCTCAAGATGGGTCAAGTGACTTCAAGAGCATCAGTGAAGCAATCACAGCAGTTTGTAAATGGCATGATAGAGGGAACACAAGAGCAGTAATTTACATCAAATCTGGTGTTTATTCAGAGTACATCAACATTGATCATAACATGAGAAATATAATGCTGGTTGGTGATGGCATTGACAAGACTGTCATCACCGGCGATCACAACGTCCCCGGTGGCTACACCACCTTCCGATCTGCCACCTTTAGTACGTCTTATTATTTTAATTAAGATCTTAAAATTATTAATTATTATAATTAACAATGAGAGTAGTACTTATTGGTTGTTTTTGTTATCAATGGCAAATATGAGTTGATATAATAATGAACAAATTAATAGTACTTGTTGTGTGAAAAGGATTAATAGAAAATGGATGTTTTTAAGTCAAAAATTAATTTTTGATTTTAATCATATTTATTATAATTAATTTATGACAAATGCAATAAAAAGATGTTGACTTCTCTATGCATGTTTCTATTCCCATTTTTTACATGTTTCTATATTCCAGTTTTTTAGAATTTTTTTTATAGATAAATCAGGGCTGGCTTATATATTTAAATAATGTTTTTAAATAAAATATATATTTAAAAATATGAATTAAAAAAAAAGTGAGGAGTCATTAAAAACTCTTGAAGCACATGGACTTTATTTACTCTAAAATATTGATTAAAAAGTTGAAAAAAAGTGAATAAACCATATCCATTAATATAAAAGTAACAAAAGTTACAATCGAACTTTCACTAGCTGATTAAAAAGTTACTGAAGTAAAATTCATTTCAGAAATTTATTTATCACAAAACCACTCTAAGGGAGATGACACCTTCTTTGTTTCAACATTTTTTTTTTAAAAAAAACTAAATTTATTTCAAAATTTTTCACTAGAGCGAGGAAGTGAGTAATGTAATTTCCAAGCATTTTCTCATTAGAGCAAATGAACCACTTAATTTACAATAGAACAAAACCCAAAATGTTTGTTCTCTATTTGGTCCAAAAATTGTAGTCCTTTTAATACATGCTACTAGTTTGTTTAGTTAGCCACAAAATTAACACTTACTGAAGCAATTTGCAATTGTATGTATTGGTATATATGACAAACATATATATATATAGGTGTGTCTGGGGATGGGTTCTGGGCAAGAGACATAACATTTGAGAACACAGCAGGACCAGAGAAACACCAAGCAGTAGCACTAATGGTGGCCTCAGACAAAGCAGTGTTCCATAAATGCAGCTTCAAAGGCTACCAAGACACACTCTATGTCCACTCTCAAAGACAATTCTTCAGAGACTGTGATATTTATGGCACCATAGACTTCATCTTTGGCAATGCAGCAACCATTATCCAAAACTGCAACATTTATGTCAGAAAACCCATGGACCACCAAACCAACATGATAACAGCTCAAGGGAGAGATAACCAAAACCAAAATACTGGAATCTCTGTGCATGGCTCTAGAGTTTTGCCTGCTGATGATTTGAAGCAAGTTAAGGCAAAGTTTAAGAGTTACTTAGGGAGGCCTTGGAAAGAGTATTCAAGGACTGTGTTTATGAAGAGTGACCTTGATGAAATCATTGATCCTGAAGGGTGGGCACCTTGGGATGGGGAGTTTGGTATTAAGACTTTGTTTTATGGGGAGTATATGAATAGTGGAGATGGGGGTGGCACTGAGAAGAGAGTGAAGTGGCCTGGGTTTCATGTGCTTGGGAGTGATGAAGAGGCTGAGCCATTTACTGTTAGAGGGTTTGTTGATCAAGGGGAGGGATGGATTTCAGAGTCTGGTGTGCCCGTTTGGCCTGGTGTTTAGATTTCACGTCTAGTGGGTTTGTTTTATTTGTTTGTGGTCCTGACCGCTAGTTCTAACAGGTGTTGTATTTTTTTTTTATTAATACATTTGGTTCATCCACTTTTTAAAATAATAATAATAATAATAATAATAATAATAATAAGTTTGGTTTTATTAGCCTTAATTATTAATGGTTTAGTGTGTTATCTATTTATTTTTGGTTGCTTAAACTATGACCATATTGATGGGAATTAAGCAACAATCTCAATAGATTGTAAACAAATAAACAATCCCCAAGCTTGCTAGATGAAGGAGAGCAACCTAACAAGACCAAAATTGCAATCACACAAGACACCAAATTTTACGTGGAAAACCCTTAAATCAAGGGTGAAAAACCACGGGTCAATCTTGACCAATCGAAGCTCCACTATGATAAAATTCAGGATACAAGAGAGTCTCAAGAATGAACATAAATAAAAATACAACTTGACCAAAACAATAGCTAAAACAAGCTATATTGGAAACAAAAAGCAATATTCGTAGCCTACATTGCGACCCTCATATCTTGAGCTAGGAGAAGCCAAATCCCAAACCGTCTGGTGGAAATCAAGCTCGCAAGTCCCGAACATGCCCACCAAATTTTTAGCTCAATCGGACATCGTTTGACCCTCCAAACACCGAGCTTGAATTTTTCTCGCTCTCGTCAAATCCGAACCCTCGCGAAAAATCTGCCGTTTTTATCTCTTGCGCGGCTATCACCCCAGATTTTTCACTCTCTTAACCCTAATATGATGGAAAACACTTAATAAAGTGAACCCTAATGGGCTTGGACCATTTGGGCTTTTCTCCACATAGGACGGGAGCCCAATACCCAACACATATATCACATAACAAAATGAAAAAGTATACTTACCAATGTCAACGCAAATATTAAAACCAATTACTCATGAATCAAAGAAAGCAGAATACAAAGTGATAACAATAAATCAAGAAGCATAAAAGCCAAGAGACAAAGGAAGTCCTTGTCACAATCAAAAGCACCAAACAAACACAAAATTTTCCCAAACAAACCGCACAAAACATTTCACATAAAATTAAAAACAGAAGTGTCTTCAATGGTTGGTCACCCAAGTCATAAATTTGACATACCACTACAGTTAATAAACAAAAGAAGCAATATATATACAAACAGCAGGCTCCATCCCAATCAAAACCATAAAAAAAACACTACTGTTTCCCTCAAAAAGAAATTAACCAATCAAAACCATTCCAAAAATAAATAAAATCAAAAGTCAAATTAATTACTCACACATCCCACATATATAGCACCCAAAAAGATAATAAATAATAAATTACAACACTTAATCAAAAATCAAGAGACAAAAAAACAAAGTTAATTACATCAGTATCAAAACCAAAATTTTCCCAAATAAGTCAATTTCCAAAACCATCACCCAACCGATCAAGAACACAAACATTAATCTAACCAACCAACCAAATAATTCAAAACCATTACAAAACAGATTAAAAGCCAACATTTATGTAATAATCAACCAAACCAAGCACCCATCATATTAATTAGTGATTTGTATGTTTTATTAACTTGTTTTTAAAATTCAAAATCAGTTAACATTGTATTCTAAATATAAATTTCAAAATTATGAAAAAGATGTTTTGAAAATGAGTAAAAAATTTAGAAATGACCAATGACTAATTAAGATCCATCAAAAAAAAGTATTTATTATTTTGAGTTTATTTAGGAATTTTTAGTAATTATATAATGAATATATATGAGCTTATTCACGCAAGTAATTAATTAAAAAAATATTTTTTAATTTTTTCCTTAGGCATGATGTATGAATCAATAATCACTTATGAGATTTAAAATACAAAGAAGACTAACTTAATAATAAAATTTTAATAATTCTATTAAAGTACAAACAAAAACTGACTAAAGAATATTTTAAACCTAAAGTAGCTAGTTCTTTGAAAAAATGAATTATGCCATAAATTTTTAAGGAACACATTGCTTTAATAAACACATTGAAGACTAAAATGTAGGCTCAAAATATGGAAAAACATCTTACCCAACGAGGCTTATTTCCTAATGAAATAAAGCATAAACTAGTGCAAAAACAGTTACTCTAATTAAAAACATGCCATATTTGTATGCATTTGATACAAAGGCTGAGCCATTTACTGTGAGTGTGTTTGTGCGGTGAGTAATGGATTTCAGAGTCTGATGACTGGTGTACCCCTTTTGGCCTAGGGTTTAGATTTTAGGTTTGTGAGAAATCACTTATTAGAATAATAAAGTGTGGTATTATTAAACTTATTAAATTGTTCAATGTGTTATTTATTTATTTTTATTTTTATTTATTTTTTGCTTGTATAACCTTAGGAAAAAATATATATAATTTCTTATATAGTCCCACCATACGTTTTCATTTGCTTATATATATATATATACTTTTGATCAAAACTCAACTCCAAAATCTCTAAGAAAATCATATGATCACTATTTGTTTTGTTTTCCCTTTCTCAGTATATTCAAAATATTAGATGTTTGCATTGGGTTCTGACACGTCCTGGGTTGGTATCAAAATTTTAAGAAATTATAATATTTAAATTTTATTAATTAAAAAAACAATTATCCAATGTAGGGTGTTTCCCAACCAACAAATTTTTAGCTCCATGGCATTTTTTATCAATAATATGTAATATGATTTTATCTTCTGATCAATTTTCTCCATTATAATAAATATTTGTTCTTAATAAATTGTCATTTATCTATTATATATATAATAAAAAATTATAATAAAATTAATTAGTACACTCACAACGGAATTAGAATATCAGAAGTTAATCAAAAGAGACTGGATCATTAACAAATATTAAAATAATAATTATAAGCAAGATGCATGCATGCATGCATGCATCTGTTCAAGTACGTACATAATTCATATCTATATATATAAAATAACCATGGTTGATACAGGGTGACTTTAATGCTGTTTGCAGTAATAGTGATAGTTGGGTGGTGTTCCTGTGAACCTAGCTGCTGCAAATGAGTTCCAAGATTGGATTCTGGGGTTAGATTTGTTGGAGGTACAGTACTCTGGTCCTAAATTTACTTGGACTAATTTTCAAAATGGTGATAGAAGGATATATAGGAAGTTGGATTGGTGTTTTGCAAACCAAATATGGTATAGTAAGTTGGGTGAACCTTCTTGTACTGTAATTAATTTCAATGTCTCTGATCATTGTGGTCTTTTGGTTGATATTTTTAAATCAGGAAGGAGAACTAGATCGCCCTTTAAATTCTTCAATATGTGGTGTGATCACCCAGATTTCTTCAATATTGTGGAGAATGTTTGGAGAACTCCAGTTAAAGGTGGGTATATGTTTAGAGTGTATCAGAAACTAAAATTACTAAGAGTTGAATTGAGGCATCTTAATAGGAAGTCATTTGGAATGATTTCTAGTAGAGTCCTTCAATGCCAAGAGGTGCTTGATGAGGTACAGAATAAATTACAAGCAGACCCTTTCAATTTGGAGTTGCAAAAACTTGAGAAGATTCAACTTATACAATTACAACAATTGCTAGCTTGGGAGGAGGCTTTTCTAAGACATAAATCTAGATGCCAGTGGATTAATTTGGGTGACCAGAATTCTAAATTTTTCTTTAGAGCTGTCCAACAGAGAAAGGCAAGGAATTACATATCTCATCTTACTTTGAATAATGGAGAAGTTGTTTCTGATCAGGTTTCTATTTCTGAGGCTGTTCTGACTCATTATAAGGATTTCTTTGGCACTGTAAAACCAAGGAGGGGGATTCTAGATGGCTCTGTATTTCAAGAGATGGTGGTTTCGGTTGATGATTGGGATATGCTGTGCAGTGTTGCGTCTGATCAGGAAGTAAAAGAAGCTCTGTGGAGCATTAAGAATGATAAAAGCCCAGGTCCTGATGGTTACAACAGTTATTTTTTCAAAAAAACTTGGAATATTGTGGGCAAGGATATTTGTTTGGCTGTCAAGGATTATTTCAGGTATGGTTCCATGTTGAGACAAGCCAATTCTACTTTCCATTACTCTTATTCCTAAAGGGGCTAACCCTCAGTCCTTAAATGAGTATAGACCTATCTCCTGCTGTAATGTGATATATAAGGTGATCTCAAAAATCCTATCTGGAAGGCTAAGAAGAATTTTGGATAGCTTAGTACATCTAAATCAGTCTGCTTTCATACCAGGTAGACAGATTGTAGATAACATTCTCCTAGCACATGAACTATTAAGAGGATATCACAGAGATAAGGATTGTTGTTGTGCTCTAAAAGTGGATATACAAAAACTTATGACTCAGTATCTTGGGATTTCTTGGAGGAGGTTTTGTTGGCATTTAGATTCCCATCTCATTTCATTAAATTGGTGATGAATGCTGTTAGATCTAGCATGTTTTCCATTATGGTTAATGGGCAGCTTGAGGGTTTTTTCCCTGGGAAACAAGGGTTGAGACAAGGAGATCCGATTTCACCTTTGCTCTTTGTCCTTTGCATGGAATACTTTACAAGAGTCCTTAATAAGAATACTGGAAATGGTTTTATTTTCCATAAAAATTGTGCTGAGTTGAAATTAAGTCATCTATGTTTTGCAGATGACTTATTTGTATTCTCCAATGGTGATACTGCATCTATTGGAATTATTAAGGCTGTTATACAACATTTTCAGGAGGTGTCTGGACTGAAGCCTAATTTGCAGAAAAGTTTAATTTTTTTTTCTCAGGTGTTGAATGCGATGTCAGGGAACATATTGTTTCTATTTTAGGATTTAAAGTGGGTTCCCTTCCAGTGAAGTATTTAGGCCTTCCTCTAATTTCTACAAGGTTGAAGAAAGAGCATTGTCATGATCTAATAAACAAGATAGCTGCACGAGTGTTGAATTGGGCTGCGAAGACTTTGTCCTATGCAGGAAGATTACAATTGGTGAATTCGGTATTGACTAGCATGCACATCTTTTGGAGCTCTGTTTTCCTACTTCCTAAATCTGTTGTATTTGAGGTGGAAAAGATTTGTAGAACTTTCTTATGGCATGGTGCTGGAGAATCCAATAGGAGGGGTCTTGTGTATGTGTTGGTCTGATGTGTGTAAGAGCAAAAATAAGGGTGGATTGGGGATTAAACCTCTACATTTGTGGAATCAAGCAGCTCTTCTAAAACACATATGGGGGTTGGTGCAGGAGAAAAATACATTGTGGGCGACATGGGATGATTAAAATTAAGCTAAAAAAAGCTTAGTTTTTGGGGTATCACTAAAAATGTTGACAGTAGTTGGAGTTGGAGGAAGCTACTCAAATTGAGGAGTGTAGCTAAATGTTTGTTTGATTACATGCTTGGGGATGGGAGGAGATTTTCTTTTTGGTTTGATCCATGGTGTAATGGGTCTTCTCTTCAAGATCTATTTCCTTGGATCAACCTAAGGGGGTCTAGTATCTCTAAGAAGGCTTGTGTGAGGGATGTTTGGAGGAATGGAGAATGGGCTATTCCAGCTACATGGCTCCATGATATGGCAAGGGTGAAGGATTTTCTGATGCAAAATTTTTCTGTAAATGAGCATATGAGAGATTGCATCCTATGGAAGCCATCAAAGTCAGGTGAATTTAGTGTGTGTACTGCTTTGAAATCTTTATCACAACCTGGGCAAGATGTTGATTGGGCTAGATTGGTATGGTGTTCAAGTAATGTTCCAAGACATTCATTTATCCTATGGTTGGCATTGCATAACAGGTTAATGACTAGAGATAAACTATATGCATGGAAGATGATTGATTCGGATAATTGTGCTTTATGCAATTCATCTACGGAGGACATTAGTCATATCTTTTTTGGTTGTAGTTTCTCCCAAGTTGTATGGTCCAAGGTCCTTAAAGCTGTTTCTAAAAGCAGGAAGCCCTTGTGTTGGACTAGAGAAATCAGTTGGTTTCTTAGGAAAGCTAGAGGCAAAACACAACTTGCAAAGATGCGAAGGACTGCAATTTCTGCTAGTGTCTACATGATATGGAGGGCAAGGAATAGCTTAATTTTTCAACAGAAGGTTTACACGATGGAGGAGGTATTTAGACAGATAAGAGAAGTAATGTTTTCTAAACACTCTGTTAGTTCACCTCAAGGTCCTGGAAGAAATCTTCTAGATAGATGGCTTTAACTCAATTGGGTGAGTGTGGGGTTTTGCTGTACTTTTGCTGGAAATGGAATCATGTTGTGGTAAGGATGGGAAGAGGCTACGGGAGAAATATTTGCTGATGCTGAGTTGGGCGGCTTTGGATCTGAATGTTTGTGAGGAGCATTATATCTGATGTGTTTTTAATCTAGGATTAACTGAGTGATTTTTTGTGGATGTTGTTGGTTGGATTGTCTTCTTTGGGTGTGTATGTTGGTATCTTTGCTAGGTTTATGTTTGTTGTGGGATTGGAACTCTTAGGTACCTTCTTGGTTCTTTTGTATATGTTTGTTTGGAATTTTTAATTGTCTGCTGAGCTTGTATTGTTTAAAGGAGTTGGAGCTTAATAAATGTTTACTTTTGGCTTGACCAAACGATAAGGGAGAAGGTCCATAACTCAACATCCAGTACTGCTCAAGCAGATCACACAGACACATAAGAGCAATATAATTCTCTCACACAAACACAGTATATATATATATATATATGTCTTCTAAATAGAAAGAAAGACATATATATATATATATATATAGACTCAGGCCAAACAAGCAGCAGGTTTTGGTTCCATCTCCAGCTCCGCACGGATTTCCACCTGATCCGCTCCTGGCTTCATCCCCACCACCGGAACACGCTTGGTGCACTGAATTCTGCCTAACCAGCAGCAACAAAAGCACAACATAACCAGAATTAAGACAAAGAGTACAGCAACTGTACAGACTAAAGCGATGATTAACTAGAGGGTTAATTCCTCGACAGTGGACTCAGAAAGCTCGTAGTTTGCCATATCTTGAATTGAATATCACAGTAGAATGAGTTTTGAAGGGAGAATGACAGAGAAAGGGTCTTGCATGATAGGTTTATATAAAGATATATGGTGAGTGGAGCTTGCATGAGTGTTTACATCTAAAAGATATATGGTGTTTTTCCCTCCTAAGTCTACTCGGGTATTAGATTTTTACATTGGCTTTTTGTTTTTGTTGTTTCCCACTACTTTTGTTCTTACTAAATTATTATTTATTTATTTTTAACTTAAAAAAACAAATAAAAATCTGAGTTTAAAGAAGAATTGTAGATGGAGAAGTTGTTTTCAAAATAATTAAAGTATAATCTATATCTATACATACAGCGAGACCAACAAGTCAAATGTCTAGTAAATAAAATATTAATAAATAGTTTCTCGGACACCACCCGGGCAGCCGGGCTGGTATCAATATTTAAATTTTATTAGTTTTTAATAAAAAAGAAACCAATTATCTAATATAGTGTGTTTCCCAACCAACAAATTTTTAGCTCCATGGTAATATATATCATTAATAATATGTAATATGATTTTATCTTGTGACCAACGCTCTCAATTATAAAATTATTTTTAATAAATTGTAATTCATCTATTATATATATATATATAATAACTTATAATAAAAATAAATACAATTTCTTTTTTTCTTTTTTTTGTAAATTCACAAGTGCATCTTAAAACCCATTCCATTGATCCGCTTCTCTCTCCATCTCCATTCAGAGAAATAAATAAATAAATAAATAATATAAAAAATCATGATTTAAGGGACGATCGATGAAGATGAGGAATCGAGGATCCTCTGAGCATTTGCCAGCCGATCATGGAGTTCCTTGATCCGGTGATGATAAGACCGAGCATGCGCCACTGACTCCGCCTCCAACTCTCCAAGCTGCGCGCAAAGTCTCTCCTCCGCCTCCTCCACCGTCCGAAGCCTCTCCAAAACCCTCTCAAGGTCCGTCGCTAATCTCTCCTCCCTCTCTCTCCCTTCCTTGACCTTCCTCTCCAGCTCCGCGTTCCTCTTTCTCAGCTCCTCCAACTCCTCCTCCTCCTCCGCCGTTGCCGTCGCCGTTTTCCTCCCCAGCGCCTTCAACGCGCTGCCGGAGCTCGGATCCGGAATCGGTATCATCGCCGGAGGAGGAGCCATTTCCGGGAGAAATCGAGACGTCGTGAGGATTCGAATGGAGAAGCGAGAGCTTCGCGGAGACGCTAAATTTGAAAGGAAGAGGGAATGGCGTCCAGGTTCAATGTACCTAGTGAACAAGATCCAGATTTGGGTAGGGTGCCACGTGGTGATCATTGATTGGTTAATTTCGGATTTGGGGACCCGGTGTCAAAGTTTGGGTCTTGTAGTTTCTGGTTCAGCTTTGAAGTGGGATTGCGTTCAAATTCTCTCATAGCCTCTCGTTTTATTCTCTTTTTTTCAAGTGGCAGAGGTCACCATGGGCCGGTTAATTGGATCCACTAGTCTAGTGGGCCTAAATCTAATGGGCTGGGATCAACTAAAACCGATACATAGTTGGTCTGTCTAACAGTACTGGTTTATCGGGCCGGATCAAAAGTGGGCCCATGCCCCCTCTATACAGAGTTACACTCAGGTTAGTGAGAAGCGATCTAAATATAATTAATTCTAATTTATTTCATATTTTTATTATTTATTATTGGTTGAATTTTTTTTTGGGTCGTTATGTAAATGTGTTTTGGATTTTATTTTCCATGAATTATTAAAATTATTTATTTATTTTTAGATTATAAATTTTTAAAATATGTGGAATTATTAGCTTACATTTGTAGCCACTTTATTATTATTTATTATTATTATTTTTTATTTATATATATATATGTATATTATTTTTTTTTGAAGAAATGGATAAACCATATATTTGTAGCCTATTTTAGTAAAATAATGTCTGCATAGCAGAAACTTGAAGGTATTTTTTTTTAGATATTAGCCAACTATTTTAAATACTAATGATAATATTAAAAAAAATTTGTATTTAATAATAATATTAGCATAAGACGTTTTATAATTTATATAAAAGCATGAGGTCATATTATATAACTCTCCAAAATAACTTTTCCAAATTTGTTAAACAGAAGTACATAATTATCAGTTAAAAAAATACCTTAATTAATATTAAAAATTCAAATTCATTAATTTAATTAAAATTTATAACTTCAAATCAAATTCATGCTTCAAAATTATGTATATATATATATATATATGACAAAAAGTCTGAAGTAGACATGCTATCCTACGCCAGCTGAACTCTTGAGGAAGGGTATTTTGGGTATTATCTAACTGATTGACTTAGGGTTTCTCTACATTCTATACTATAAATAAACCCTATCATCATCTTCTCCAACCCAACATCTACAAAGCCGCGTTGTTTTTTCTCTTGTAATTCTCTCTCTTTTTTTTTTTAGCTTTAACTTTGATTTATTTAATCTTTGATTTTCAATTTTGGTTGATGCACCATGAGAAATTGGAGTAAAAATTCAGGCAGCCCCTTTGCCTAGAAATAGAATGGCATCGGAGGTGTTGTTTTGCTCCCAAATCAATCCATGCTTCTGCTCTTCAGACTCGCTGAGAGGGAGGATCTAATCCTTTCTTATTGATGCTGGTCTAGTAGTCTTAAGTACATCCTGTTTCTAAATCTTTGTTTTCACATGACATGATGATCATGAATCCTGGTTGTAGATCCCCTATTAGATTTTTGCTATAATTTTATTGTTTCTAAATTGAACTTTTTTTTTTTGTGGGTGTGTGGTTTAACTCAAATTGAGTTTCAATCTCTCTTTTTTCTTTGTTTCTTGTTTGTGTATATATATAAATACTTATTGAAAAAACCATGTGGAAAAGCGTGGGTTTGATTATGTTGTTCATTTGATGGTGCTTCTTGAGTTTTTGTGTTTAGATCAAACTCTTTTATCAACAAACAAATCTAATTAAAACCGTGTTGAGGTTTTTTTTTTTTACTTGAAAAGTGAAAAAAAAGGTGGGAAAATTAGAAAGAATAATACTTGGTGCTCCAATCTCCATCAATTTGAAAGCCAGTATATGATTAGGAACAATGTGCAAACTGAGAGTGACCTTTTAGATCGCTTCCTTTTTATTGCACATAAATATATAATAGAAGCTTAAGTAATCAATATTTGAAATAAATATTTTAAATGGTCCAAATTCTTGGAGAGATGACTTAACACCTCATCTATCTGTTGACAATATTAACTTATGATGTAAGTAATATTCATTTAGATACATGCATGGTTGCTTGTAGGGATCATTACAATAATGAAACAAACTGATGCTGAAATCCAATAGGTCAGGAAGAGTAAGCTGGGAAAGGAGAAGAAGAAGCAGAGAAGAGAGGAAGAAGGAGATTTGAGAAGGAATTAGAGAAATATTGGCCAAAAGATGCCATTCTCTCCTTCATAATTTCTTTTAAAGCCAGTCATTACAGAATTGTAACTGAATTTGAAACAAACTAGTGACCTGGCATTTCGACAAACATGTGCCGTGCCAGGACAATATGCAAAACAATAACAACCTCCTTAATTCCTCACTCTCCTAATTATAACATTCATCATTAATTGTGTAACTAATCCATGTGCTAATTACCAATTCACTTCATCACATAGTCTTCGTATCTATTGGGTCCCTTTCCTTGATTATGACGAGAGCTCCTCCTTACTGTTGCGACATTCCTGCTGATGGGGTCAGGTATACTCACATCTTGTGCAACAATTGCCTCCCCTTTGAATGGTCCTTGTCCTCAAAGACAAATCTTGGAAAAGTTTGCTTGAAAGCAATAATATCTTCCCAAGTTGCATCCTCCACTGGCTGGTCTTTCCACTGCACCAATACCTCAGAGAATATCTGACCGCCCTTAATCACATCCCGTTGCCTGAGTATTGCATTAGGCTCCAACACTGGGTGGTCTTGTATAAATTCTCCCGGTAATGAACTCATCTCCGTAGGTAGATCACCCTTGTATAACTTCAGTCGAGACACGTGAAACACATTATGTATCTTGGGTGAGGCAGGAAGTTGGAGTCTATATGCCACAACACCCACCCTTTCCTGAATTTGAAAAGGTCCAAAGAAACGGCGAGCAAGTTTAAATGAAGACCTTCGCGCCAAAGTCAATTGGCGATACGGTTGCAGCTTGAGTAAAACCCAGTCACCTGGATTAAATTGAACATCTGTTCGTCCCAAGTTTGCCTGGTTACGCATTCTTAGCTGAGCATGCTGTAAATTCTCGCACAGTGTGTTCAAGACCTGCCCGGGTTCCTTCAACAAGTCTTCTACTGCTGCCACCGTCGATAAACCCGCCAAGTAATCAGCTAGGGACGGGGGTGTCCGTCCGAACACTGCTTCGAAGGGAGACATTTTTATTGCAGAGTGCCACGCCGTATTATAGTGCCATTCCGCCTATGGCAAGTAGCGAGACCACTGTCGTGGATTCTCTCCCGCAAAGCTCTGCAGATAGTCCTCCAAGTATCGGTTAAGGACCTCGGTTTGGCCGTCTGTCTACGGGTGATAAGCACTACTTGTGGCCAGCATAGTCCCCTGTAGACAGAATTGATTCTCGCCAAAAACCTGACATGAAAATCGGGTCCCGATCCGAGACAATTTGTGCTGGTACGCCATGTAATTTGATCAAATCCCGCACCATAATCTCAGCCACCTGAATTGCCGTGAACAATGAACCCAATGCTGAGAAGTGAGCATGCTTAGATAAACGATCGACAACAACCATGATAGTCATTTTTCCCCCGGATGGCGGCAGCCCTGTGATGAAATCCATCGAAATGGAGTGCCAAATCTTGCCTGGAATCGGCAATGGCTGTAGCAAGCCTTGTGGAGCTCTATTAAAAGGCTTGGTACTCTGGCAAATGGAACAATTGGAAACATAATCATGCACTGATCGTCGCAACCCCGGCCAGAAAAAATTTCCAGCGATGCGCGCCAAAGTCCGTTGCACTCCTGCATGGCCCCCAGTCGGAGTGTTGTGGAATTCGGCCAACAGAAGGGGTTGCAACGCTGAATTCTCCGGTATCCATACTCTTCCTTTAAAAAACAGCACCCCATGCCGAATTGTGAAGTTTGTATGCTGTCCTGGGTCATCTCTAACCTCTGAGAGCAATTTTAAGGTATCCGGATGAGCGGCATAAGCTGCTCGAATAGCTTCCCATAATACAGGCTGCGGCCGTGACTCAACGAACAGACTGTTACAGGACACTCTGTTTATTCTTGATAGAGCATCTGCCGGCCCGTTGAGCACTCCCGGCTTATACTCTATATCAAAGTCATATCCAACCAGTTTGTAAAGCCATTTTTGTTGCTCCGGCGTCTGTATAGTTTGGTGTAGCAGCGCCCGTAGGCTTCGATGATCTGTTTGGACAGTGAACCGACGCCCTAACAAGTACTGGCGCCACTTCTTGACAGCCTCTGTGATGGCCATCATCTCTCGAGCATATGTAGATGCCGCTTGTTGTCTGTCGGTGAGCTGTTTGCTAAAATAGGCTAGTGGATGTCCATTTTGTAACAGAATGGCGCCAATTCCCCCTCCAGAGGCATCTGTTTGAATCACAAACGGCTCCTTAAAATCAGGTAATTGAAGTACCGGTGTATGCGTTAAGGCCTCTTGTAATCCTCGAAATGCATGGGTAGCCGCGGGTGTCCAAACAAAAGCATCCTTTCTTAACAGAGATGTTAATGGAGCTGCAATTGTGGAGTAATACCGGACAAATCGCCTATAATACCCACATAAGCCCAAGAATCCTCGCAGAGCCTTAACAGAGTGCGGGATGGGCCAATCTCGGATTGCCTGGATCTTGTCTGGATCGACAGCTACCCCCTCTCCAGAGATAATATGGCCCAAATAACCCAATGAAACACATCCAAATTCACATTTGGAGATCTTTGCGAACAGTCGGTGAGTCCGGAGTCGAGTAAGGACCTCATGTAGATGCAAAAGATGCGAATCCCAATATGAGCTATAAACAAGAATGTCATCAAAGAAAATGAGAACAAATTTGCGTAATACTTGCCGGAAAGTGGAATTCATGAGCGATTGGAATGTTGAGGGTGCATTTGAGAGTCCGAATGGCATGACGAGGAATTCGTAGTGCCCATCGTGAGTCCGAAATGCCGTCTTCTCAACGTCGTTTGGATGAATTCTGACTTGGTGATAGCCTGCGCGAAGATCAAGCTTCGAAAAGACCCTAGCACCTGCGAGCTCATCCAACAACTCCTCCACCGTTGGAATTGGGAATCGGTCCTTTACTGTGATGGCGTTCAGAGCCCGATAATCCACACAGAACCGCCAAGTCCCATCCTTCTTCTTGACTATGAGTACTGGAGATGAGAAAGGGCTCGTGCTCGGCCTAATAATCCCGTCGGTGAGCATCTCTCCCACTAACTTTTCAATCTCCGACTTTTGGAAGTGTGGGTAACGGTATGGACGAACATTCACTGGCGCGAGCTCCTGGGAGTAGCGGAATCCGATGATCATGAATTCTCGCCGGGGCAGGCCCGATGGGATTTTAAAGATGTCTCCAAACTGAGATAGAAGGTCGGCTATTTTTATGGAGAAGATGACTGGGGCTGTGGACCCAATCGATGGGTTCTGGTCAGATTGAATGGGTTCCATCCTTAAGTGAAAGTATTGGGCGCCCTGCACACCCGATTTTCGAAATGAAGCCGGTCGTGCACCATCCATTTGAGTATGATTTAACCCATTAAGTCGGATCTGTCGCCCTTCATGTGAGAATTCCATCCACAACTTATCATAATCAAACAAGATTGGGCCCAGCTGTCTCATCCACTGAACACCCAAGACTAAATCAGCACCGTAGATCGGTAACAACAACAAATCAACGGTGAAGATAGCGTCTCCCATCTTAAGCTTAACCTCTGAGCATTCACCACCGCAGGATAACGCGTCGCCGTTGCCGACGGTGACACGCATGTGAGATGACGGTCGCACAGCCAAATTCAAATGAGTGGCCCAATCGCGATTGGATGAAATTATTGGTCGATCCCCCGTCCACAAGCACCACGATCTCCTTACCATTGATAAGTCCCGCAAGTTTCAAGGTCGATGGGACTAGCTTCCCCATCAACGCATGGAAAGATATACATGGATCATCAAGAGTGGTTGTCGCTATTGTAGAATTATCTACCAGAGGCTGTGAAATCATCGGCGGGAATTCTTCTTCAAACTGAGGTATCTTATCCTGTTCAATCATCAAACAAAGAAAAAGGGCTGGTTTGCATTTGTGTCTCGGAGTGAACTTTGAGTCACAATTAAAGCAAAGGCCCTTTTCCCGACGAGCAGCCATTTCAGTCGGGGTGAGCCGCTTAATTGACAGAGAGATCGGCCGATGACCAGCTGGTGGTGCGATCGGCGCCGGTGACCTAGGAAACGGTGGCCGATTTGCTGTGGAGCGAGCCGCCATGATCTTATCCTCAATAAGCTTCGCCATCCCAACAACATCATGAAAGTCGATGGGCTTCAGGATATACAACTCACGTTGGATCTCTTTCCTTCAATCCTGAAAGAAAGCAATTAAGCAAACTGTGTTGGCTTAGCCCTGTGACGCGAGTGGACAAACACTCGAAATCATGGAGAAAGGCCGTGACCGTGGTGGATTGCTTCAGCTTGAACAGAGAGGCCTCATGATTGACGAAGGATGACGGTCCAAACCGTAATTCGAGCTTCCTAACAAAATCATCCCAATGGGAGAGCTGGTCGGTAGAATAGAGCCATTGAAACCACTGCCTCGCCGGACCGGTCATGTAAAACGCAGCAATGGACAGGCGCTGATCGGCCGGGATCTGATTGAAGACAAAGTAATGATTGATTTGAAATAGCCAACCCAAAACATCATCTTCACCAGCGAACAGGGGAACTTCAATTTTAGGTGGACGATTAAGTGGAGAAGAGGAATTGGAGTGTAGCGATGGTGGAGATAGTGCCGAAGAATGATGCATAGGAGAAGGAGGATGAGATGTCGGAAGTGGAAGCAAGGGTGGTTGAGAGGACGAGAATTTCGTTACTGAAGGAGAAGCTACTTTGTCACGGTGCTGAAGCTTCACCATCATGTCACTCATAACCGCCTGCTGCGCTGCCAGGGAAGTACGAAGAACATCAAATGATTCGGCATGACTCTTCCCAGATGAGATCGAAACGATTCAAACGATGGAGTTGCACCTAGAGAACAGAGAGAATCGATCTTCGCGAACGCTGAATCATGGCGAGCCAACTGATCCACCATAGAAGACAACTGGTCATCGACCGCCCGCACACGAGTTACCATGCCGTCGGTCATAGAAACAATGAAAGCACCAAATTGATGCTGAAATCCAATAGGTCAGGAAGAGTAAGCTGGGAAAAGGGAAGAAGAAGCAGAGAAGAGAGGAAGAAGAAGGAGATTTGAGAAGGAATTAGAGAAATATTGGCCAAAAGATGCCATTCTCTCCTTCATAATTTCTTTTAAAGCCGATCATTACAGAATTGTAACTGAATTTGAAACAAACTAGTGACCTGGCATTTCGACAAACACGTGTCGTGCCAGGACAATATGCAAAACAATAACAACCTCCTTAATTCCTCACTCTCCTAATTACAACATTCATCATTAATTGCGTAACTAATCCATGTGCTAATTACCAATTCACTTAATCACATAGTCTTCGAATCTATTGGGTCCCTTTCCTTGATTATGACGAGAGCTCCTCCTTACTGTTGCAACATTCCTGCTGATGGGGTCAGGTATACTCACATCTTGTGCAACACAAACAAATGAAACAATGAACATTGCAGTCCATGTCATTGACAATTAATATGAACACTGCATAGAAAAGTTTTCATTTCAAATTTCTCAATGTGCTATTTATGGTTATAATCAATTTGAATGGCTTTAGTATTCCATTGCAGTCCAAGTTATAAGAACAAATGATTATAACAAATTGCAGAGAGTTATGAGAGAAATTTTTGTAAGTAAATTATGAAACTGTCTTTGTTATTTTATATTCTCAATATGTTTTCTGTTACAATAGAGTTAGGCTCACTACAAATTGTCTTTGGTTATTATTGTTCCTGGAAGTTTATTTTTCATGTATTAATTTGTTGTCTTAACACACTAATATTCTTGACTATTGCATGTTTTTCCATAAATATTTTTTAATGAGTTATTAAGTTATATTTAAAATTTTGGTTTTGTATATTTTTATTTGATTTTCTAAGTATCTTAAAAGAAACATTTAACTCTAATGGATATTGAATTTTATTTATTATAATAAATTTGAAACCCAACGTCATTTTTAAAATCTCATTAATTTGATGTGAAATTATGAAGTGAAAATACTATTAAAAAAATAGTGTTTTTTTATTTAGTTAATAATATAAATTTATTGTTTATATTTTATGCACATAAAAAGTTAAAAATTTACATAATCAAGGGTTAGTTGTCCGATGACATGCAATCTTATTCGTTGATTCCGTTGATATTTTGACTTTTATGTGTGCATTCAATATAAACAATAAATTTATATTATTAACTAAATGATAAAAAAATATTATTTATTTTTGTAATAGTATTTTCACTACATAGTTTCAGATCAAAGAAATGAGATTTTGAAAATGATATTGAGTTTCAAATTTATTATTATAAATAAAATTTAATATCCATTAAAGTTAAATATTTTTTTAGATATTTAGAAAATCAAATAAAATATATAAAACCAAAATTTTAAATATAACTTAATAACTCATTAAAAAGCACTTAAGAAAAAAAACATGCAATAAGTCATGAATATCAATATGTTAAGACAATAAATTAAGACACAAAAAATAGGTTTTCAGGAACAACAGTAAACAACGACAGTTTATAGCAAGCATATGAAAAATTTTTCCAATTCTAATGTAATAAAAAAATATTGAAAAATATGAAATAATAACGACAGTCTCATAGTTTACTTACGAAAATTTCTTTCATAACTCCCTACAATTTGTAGGTAATCCATTGTTATAATCAATTGAGAGAACAACTTGGACTGCAATGAAATACTAAAATCATTCAAATTGATTAAAAGGCCGATGGCGCCAAATTTAATTTACATACAAATTAGCCCTTATTCTCATAATTAAAGCATGCCAAATTTTAATTCCATGATATGAATTCAAATGGATATTCTATTCCTCCATTAATACACTACACTTCCATTATTTGTGCACGCTTCCTTATTGTTCCTTTTGATTCTTGGTAAGAGCCTCACACATAAAAGATTCTTCATGATTATAGTGAATTCCATTTTTTCTGATAGGTCTATTTTATCTCCGTCCAAGGCCTTCCATTCAAATTTTTTAATTAAATTAGCAACCATATACTCCAAATGAAGTAGAGCAAGGCCTAGTCCTGGACAAATCCTTCTCCCAATTCCAAATGGGATCATATTAACCTCCGACTTTCCTGTTATATCCACTCTTTCTCCTTCTCCACCATCCATAAACCTAAAACCAAAAGACCAAAGTATCAAATTAAAAAATTAAAAAATATTTAAGGTATATATGTTATATGTTATTAAAGTTTTAATCAATTATATATATAAATGAAAATTATCCCTCTCAAATTGTATACAATTTCATTGTCATGACACCACAAGTGATGCGTTTCACATCACTAGTGATATAATTATTTAACATAATAACATAATATTCAAAAAAGTTAATTTGACGTATATACACTTATTATGCATGCACAACACGCATACTTGCATGGGTTTCAAAACTAATCAATTCTATAGTTGTAATACCATTCACCACTATAAATATAATTCTATATGTAGTTTTTTTTTATGAAACTTTTGAGTTTAAAGTATTTAATTCTTCCGTTCATTTTTACCTGTCATAGTTAACTAAATCTCATATACCAAAAAATTTTTATTATTTCACAAATTTTTATAAAAATTAGTTATTTTTTCTAAAATTAATCATAATTTATATTTTTATACTTCTCTTTTATATTTAATTTTAATAAAAGAATTGAATAAAGTGTTAATGATAATTTTTAAAAAAATAATAAATATTTTTTGTTGTTAAAAAATAACAGATAAAAAGAATCATGAATTTGTGACTGGTAAAAAAAAAAACAGAGAGAGTAAAATTTAAGTTTGAGTTGTTTATAATTTTCACCACTGTAAATATAATTATTTATAGTTATATATATATATATATATATAAATAAATGTATATAAGTATAACAAACCTCTCTGGCCTGAACTCCATGGGGTTCTCCCACAAGTCCTCGTCGGTCCCAATCTCGGCCACCGTGAAGCTCACCTCCGAGCCCTTCGGTATCACGTACCCATTCATCATCACATCCTCAGTGACACTGTGCGGCAGCAAGAAGTGGCCGGGCGGGTGCCTTCTCAGCCCTTCAAGAACCACTGCCTTGAGATAAGGCATTCCTTTGAAGCTCCTCCTCCTTCACCTCCTCTGCTTCAGTACTCCCAACCACTCCTTGTATTTCTTCAAACAGCTTGGCTTGTATCTCCTGGTACTTCACCAGATTCGCCATGATCCACTGCAGCGAGGTCACCGTGGTCACCGTGCCGGCGGTGATGAACTCCGAACAGAGACTCACTATATCTTCCTCGCTGAGCTTGCGGTTAGCTCTGTTCTCCTTCTCATTGTCTTCCGGGAGTTGGAGGTTGAACAGGGAGTCTACATAGGCGTGGTCATGAACCACACTGATTTGACTTTCTCACCTCGCCGGGTTTTGATCAATGGGATGAGGATCTCCTCACAATGATGACGAATGGCGACGAGCTTGACGTTCGATTGGTTACGGAAAAAGAGATGGGAAATCCTCGGAAATAAGCCAAAGATGCCGAGATTGTTGAAGGAGAGGAGGATGTTTCTCTGCATGGATTCAATCTCTCTAATGGTTTTATCATCAACATCCTCACCGAAGCACATGAAGCTTGACAAACAGAACATTGAATAGAAGAAGCTGTCCATGGGAATGACAGTGCCGGTGGTGGAGATGAAGGACTGGAATTGGAGATCGTGGAGGAGGATGTTGAGGGCACGGTGACGAGTGGAGGAGAAAAGCTTGACTCGAGATGGATGGAGAATATTGGAGAAGAGGTTGCGGCGAAGGTGGCGCCAGAGAGGGCCGTAAGGGGCGGTGCTGATCCTGAGCTGGTTGTTGGTGATCATGAGACCATCTGGAGTAAGGGAAGGGGGACGGTCGGCGAATACAGCGCCGTTAAGGATTAGTGCTTGGTGGATGAGGGTGCGGTCAGAGATGAAGATGGATGGGTGGGAGGTGAGGAGGGGAAGGGAGAGGATAGGGCCGTGCTTGGAACGGAGGTGACGGAGAAGGGGTTCGATGTACAAGAGGCTCTTGCGGAGGAGGAGGAGGTTGGCAATAATTTGGATGATAGTTGGGCCTGGAGGGAGGTTGGTGGTGGTGGTGGTGGTGGTCTTGTTGGGTTTGGAGATGGTTGTTATGAGTTTGAGAGCTATGATGATGAAGATAAGTGATGGGAGGATGATGAAGAAGAAGCCAGACATTGTTTAGCAGTGGTGCCGCTCTCTTTCAAGCTCTCACACACACTATAATTTCATGGTATAAGTGTGGTTAGTTCACTTGTATTATTTATAGGAGGAGGACATGTTAGTGCATGTAAATGCACGGAAAATACATACTCCCTGTTTTTAATTATTTGTTGGGGTTAAATGAATCTTATGTACAAAATAAATTAGTTATTTTATAAAATTTAATAAAAAATTTAGTTATATTTTCAAAATTATCTCTAATTTATATCTTAATATTTATTTATCATATTTAATTAAAAAAATTGAATAAAATGTTAAATATAATTTTAGAAATAAAATCATAAATGCTTCTTAATATTAAATAATAACAGATAAAAATAAATATGGTGTTGAGATGCCTTAAATTTGAAATTGATTGTGATTTTAACCCCAAATTATGAACCCTAAATTAGAGATTTCAATGAAAATCTGTGGTGGGCTTTTGGCTTGGTCTGCCTATCCATTGTGGGTTATATTATTTTATTTTAATTTGGATATATATATATATATATAGGGTTTTATCTGTATCATCTAAATGAGTTTTTTCTCAAAAGAAAAGAATAAGAAATCTCTATTTCCCTGCCCGTGGACGTAGGTCATATAGACCGAACCACGTAAATCTCTGTGTGCTACTATTTTCTTTTGTTTTTCTTCATATTATTGCTGTATTTGGTATAACAAGTGGCATCAGAGCAAGGTCCCTTGAATTCAACTTTGAATTTAGAGTTTCTAGGTTTGTTGAAAGGATGGCCTCTCATAAATTCGAAATTTAAAAGCTCAATGGATCGAATGATTTTACTCTGTGGAAGATCAAGATGAAGGCGATTCTGGTTCAGCAGGGATGTGCGACATCATTGGAAGGAGAAGAAAAATTACCAGCGGAGATGAAGGTGGAGGAGAAGGCAGAGATTTTGGCAAAGGCTCATAGCGCTATTCTTTTGAGTCTAACTGATTAAGTCTTGCGAGAGGTCATTGATGAAACGACTGCGGCAGGATTATGGAAGAAGCTGGAAAGCAAGTTTCAGAAGAAATCCCTAACCAACCGGTTATATCAAAAGCAACGTTTGTATACCTTTCGGATGATAGAGAATATGCAGGTGAAAGATCATCTTGACAATTTTAACCGGATTATTCTAGATCTACAAGATATTGGTGTTAAAATTGATGATGAGGATCAAGCTATCATCCTCTTATGTTCCTTGCCAAATTCATATGAGAATTTTGTTGATACTATGCTATATGGTAGAGACAATATTTCTGTTAGCAATGTGAAGGATGCTATGCAATCTAAGGAATTGAAGCGGAAGGTTTCTGGTTCCAAAGAAGATGGTGCAGAAGCAGGTTTGATTGTTAGCAGAGGCAGGATCAAGGAACGGGATGGTAGGAACAGGGGAAAATCACGTTCCAAATCAAGACATGGAGGATTACGTTGTTTTTTCTGTAAAGAAAAAGATCACTTCAAGAAGGATTACCCACAAATGAAGAAAGGATATGAAAATAAAGAATCAAGTTGTAATGCCAGTGCATCTGTAGTGGAGAAAGGAATTACAGTGGTGCAAGATAATGATGATATAGCAGTGGATAGTTCTGATGAAGGCGTGGGAAGTGATGTTTTGACTGTCAGTATTTCAGGTTCTGCAAATACTTGGGTCTTCGACACTAGTGCATCTTATCATATGACATTTTCAAAGGAATTGTTCACTTCTTTCAAGGATTAGAAAGGCAGTGTGCATTTGGGTGATGATGAGGAGCTTAGTGTTGAAGGCAGTGGTTCTGTGCAGATTAAGATGTATGATGGAATAGTCGAAACATTTGATGCATGATATGTTCCTGGTCTACGCAAGAACTTGATTGCTATTGGTACTCTAGCAAAACAGGGGTATAGTTTCTCTGGTGATGGTGAGCAATTAAGAGTTTCTAAAGGTGCTCTGGTAGTCATGGAAGGTAGATTGCAGCATGGTATTTACTTACTGATGGGCAGTTCAGTGATGGGAACAGTGGTTGTATCTCATTCCTCGGAGCAACATGATGATAGAACAGAATTATGGCATTACAGACTGGGTCACATGAGTGAGAGAGGGCTTGCAGTGCTAAGCAAACAAGGGTTGTTGGGTGGTGCAGAAACTGGGAAACTGAAATTTTGTGAGACTTGTGTTATGGGAAAGCAACGCAGGGTGAAATTCAGTTCTGGAAAGCACACTTCAACTGGTATTCTTGATTATATTCATTCAGATTTGTGGGGTCCCTCTCCAGTTGAGTCTCATGGCAGATGCAGATACTTCGTTACTTTCATTGATGATTATTCTAGAAAGGTCTGGGTATATTTTCTGAGATCAAAGGATGAGGTGTGTGGGAGATTCAAGGAGTGGAAGACTATGGTTGAAAAGCGGACAAGCAAACAAGTCAAGACACTCAGAACAGATAATGGTTTAGAATTTTGTAATAAACCATTTGATGAGTTTTGCAAGAAAGAAGGTATAGTGAGGCACCACACTGTACGATATACACCACAGCAGAATGGAGTTGTAGAACGCATAAACCAAACACTGTTACATCATGCTCGATGCATGCGATTAAGTGTTGCCCTCTCTAAGCAATTTTGGGCCGAAGCAGTTAACACTGCTTGTTATCTGGTGAATAGATCTCCATCAACTGCAATTGATTTAAAGACTCCTCAAGAGGTATATATGGTCTGGTAAACCCTCTGATTATTCTGGTTTGCGTATATTTGGTTGTCCTGCTTATGCTCATGTGAATGATGGTAAACTTGAGCCAAGGGCAATGAAATGCATATTTCTAGGGTATGTTGTTGGAGTTAAAGGATATAGATTGTGGTGTACTGAAAAAGAGAGAACTCCAAAATTTATTATTAGCAGAGATGTTACTTTTGATGAATCTGCTATGTTTGGCCAGAGAAAGGAGCTTGACAATGTTACAGAATACAGGTAATAAAGATCAGGGTGCTAACCAGAAGGTGGAGTTTGAGATTGAAGCTCAAAAAGGAATAAAAGAAACTGTTGAATCACAGAGTATAGCAGCAAGGAGACCAAGAAGGGAAATTAGAAAGCCTTTGAGGTATGCAGATTGTGTCAATATTGTTAATACTAACTCTATTGCTTATGCCTTGGCAGTAGGAGAACATATTGATTCTGATGAACCGAGGTCATATAAAGAGGCAGTGCAGAGTATAGAAGCATGAGAATGGTTGATTGCCATGAATGAGGAGATACAATCTCTAGCAAAGAACGAAACCTGGGAACTAGTTCCATTACCAAAGGGTGTAAAACCAGTGGGATACAAATGGGTGTTCAAGAAAAAAGAAGGGATTGCTGGAGTTGAACCAGCAAGGTTCAAAACAAGGCTTGTGGCAAAGGGTTTCTCACAGAAGGAGGGAATTGATTATCATGAAGTATTCTCACCAGTTGTGAAGCACAAAACAATTCGGGTTCTTTTAGCCATTGTAAGTGCTTTTGATTTGGAGTTAGAACAGGTTGATGTCAAAACAGTTTTTTTACATGGTAATCTGGAGGAACAGATTTATATGTCACAACCAGAGGGATTTCTTGTTTCTGGAAAGGAAGACCGTGTATGTTTGCTGAAAAGATCACTGTATGAGTTGAAGCAGTCCCGAAGGTAGTGGTATAAAAGGTTTGATGCATTCATGGTTTCTCATGATTTTGTGCGCAATGAGTATGATAATTGTGTTTACTCTAGAAAGCTTTTAGATGGTTCCTTTATATATTTGTTGCTATATGTGGATGACATGTTGATTACAGCTAAAAATAAAGCTGAAATTGATAGTTTGAAGGCATTATTGAGCAATGAGTTTGAAATGAAAAATTTAGGTGCAGCCAAAAAGATGTTGGGTATGGAGATTTGGAGAGACAGGAAAGCAAGACTATTATATGTTTCACAACAGAAGTATATCAAAAAGTTGTTGCAGTCTTTTCAGATGGAACACTCAAAGTCAGTTAGTACTCCTTTGGCATCACACTTTAAATTTGATGCTAGTACCTTACCTAGTACAAATGATGAGAGGGATTACATGAGTAGAGTCCCTTATTCGAATGCTGTTGGTAGCTTGATGTATGGAATGGTATGTACTAGGCCAGATTTGGGTCATGCAGTTAGTGTGGTAAGTAGGTTTATGAGTAATCCAGGAAAGGCTCATTGGGAGGCAGTTAAATGGATTATGCGATATTTGAAAGGTACGAGTGATATTTGCTTGGTTTATAGTACTGATGGTTGTACTGGTGGTCTTGTTGGCTATACAGATTCTAACTATGGCGGAGACCTTATTAAGAGGAGATCTTTGACTTGCTATATCTTTACCCTATTTGGGTGTGCCATCAGTTGGAAAGCAACACTTCAGTCTACAGTTGCTTTGTTTACCACTGAAGCAGAATACATGTCACTGACAGAAGGGGTGAAGGAAGGCATGTGGGTGCATGCTCTTGTTGATAGTTTGGGCTTGAATGTGCAGAGACCAATTATTTATTGTGATAGTCAGAGTGCATTAAGCTTGGCTAAGAATCCAGTCTATCATGAAAGATCAAAGCATATTGATGTCAGGTTGAACTTCATTCGGGATGTTATTGAGGACAATCGGCTCTCCATAGAGAAAATAGCCACAGCAAACAATCCAGCAGATATGTTGACTAAGCCTTTACCTACAGAAAAGTTCAAGCATAGCTTGGACTAGGTGAATATCCGCACAACGTGAGGCCCTTCGGGGCATGGATGGCAGGGGGATGTTCTTGGTTCTTGATGCATGGGAAAATTCAAGTCAAGGTGGAGATTTGTTGAGATGCCTTAAATTTGAAATTGATTGTGATTGTAACCCTATCCAAATTATGACTCGACCTTAATTCAGAGAGTTAGCCCTAAATTAGAGATTTCAATGAAAATCTGTGGTGGGTTTTTGGCTTGGGCCTGCCCAACAAACTTATCTATTGTGGGTTATATTATTTTATTTTAATTTGAATTTATATAGGGTTTTATCTGTATCATCTAAATGAGTTTTTTCCTCGAAAGAGAAGAATAAAAAATCTCTATCTCCCTGTCCGTAGACGTAGGTCATATAGACCAAATCATATAAATCTCTGTGTGCTACTATTTTTTTTTGTTTTTTTTTCATATTATTACTGTATTTCGCATAACATATGGATTTGTGATAAATAAAAAAAAAAAGAGAGAGTATATATATACCTAAAATGTGTAGGAGAATGACCGCGTGGGCAAGCAGTGACAACTAATTTTCACTTGGAGAGAGTTACGCTGGTACGCCTAGTTAAACCCAAGTGAGGCAAGTGAAGCATTCAGTTGGGTTTTGAACCCTACACTTTCAAAATCTACCGTCAAAGCTTAACAACTTTGAATGATGGTAAGTTAAAGAGAATTTGCACTATATATATTTTGGCTAATTATTAAAAATATTTCTGCATGTCATATCCCTTTGTGATTATAAAAAATATTTCACATTTAATACAAGTAAATGTGTTGGATATAACAATTTTTTAATTATTATCACTAAATATTAAAATGCAAGTTTGCATAGATGATTTAAAACATGTTTAAATTCAATTATAAAAAAAATAAAGATAAAAAGTCTTCAAGTTGATGGTTTTTTTTTGGCTAACAACATGATAAGTTTGAAAATAATAGCCTCGGAAGGTTTGAGGCCGAAGTCAAGGTTTAAATAAATCTCAGTGAAGATTAATATGTGAATTTGTAACAACTTTGATTCAAATTAAAAGATTATTTATGTTTTAATTTTTTTTAACATTCAAGAGAATGTATATAGGAAACTTAATTCGATAAGTAAATAAATTAGTACAAGCTTTCTATTTTTTAAAGTTATTTTGAATTGTTTTAAGTTGTCTCAAATTCTCCTCATTTATTCTAATTATTTTTAATTTTTAATTTGTAAATTATTAATTTTGTAAAATTTTGGTTTGAAGTTCTTTTTATTAGTTGTTATTAATATCAATCCAAAATTGAAAGACCAAGTTATCTATATTAGAGGCGGATTAGAGATGCGGGGGACAAAGATAGAATGATGGATGGATATTGCACAGAGGTAAAAGCTCTAGTTACATTTTCTTAATTTTATTTTATTTTATTTTTTTTACATAAAAAAACTGTTTTAAAGAAATTAAACATGTTCCAATTCTCTTGATAATGAACATATTGAACTGAAAAATAACTCTGTTGTGACAAGTCTAAAATATATATTTCTATAAATTTTTTTTTTGATAAATAAACGACAAGCGCCCCCATTTAAGGGTAAGTCAGAGACGTGCACGTGTGGGGAGCAGAACTCAACGCCGACCCACGTGTCCTCACCTTGCGTGGACATGGGATTTGATCTCGGCCCTCCCTCAAACGAACGCCCCCACGCAGTGAGCCCGTGACTCAATTAACCTAAAGGCCGTTGGTTCTATAAATTTTCTCATTGTCCATTTTTTTTTTTTGTATTGTGTTTTTTTATAAATAAATAAGTAATTTATCTATTTTATTTATAAAAAAAAATCACCACATAATTATCTTACAACACTCTTGAGAGCTCCACTTTAACCATGCCTATACAAAGAGACAGTATTAAAGAGGCTTTTGAATATTCAAGAACAATGACATTTAAAGTGATTGCTTGTTTAATTGATTAATTGAGATAAGCATAAGGTTCTCTTCCATCATCTTTCAGAGATGGTCTATGGAAAGCGAGAGATCATGACAAGAATTAAGAGGTGATGTGTTGCATGGTTGATGGATCTAATGGTATTTTAATGCATGATTTTACAAAGCCGTGATGCAACTTGCCACACATGAATGAATGGCTTGGTTACGACTTATGAGTTGCGTCTACTGCTTGTCTCTCTCTTTGAGCGGAGTTAATGGCTGGCACATTGCCACGTTTTTCATGAAACCAGACAAGACCTTGTAATCTTCTTTAACTTTGATTTGGATCTTTCACAAAAATATATGTGGACATGATCAAAGGTTGTGCTAGTCTCTGTTGCTGATGTCTATACTCTATAGTGATCTGGGTTCCTTTTTACTGTCTTATTACTTTCAGTATTTGGCTTCTCTCCAGGAGGGTTCTCATGCTTGTCGTCTTGATGGCACTCTCAGTCCCAGTCTTGTTTTGTTGGGTGTTCATGAACTAGTCATTATTATTATTATTTTGGTGTTCATGAACCAGTCATTATTATTATTATTATTTATAAAAATAGAAAAACTACAAATCTATTAGCAAACAAGACTATTTTCTCCATGTTGTTCATAGTCCACCACAAGTAAAATGTGTGGCTAACTTAAGAGGAGTGATTTTATTTTATTAAATTATTATTATTATGTCACATGTCAGAGTATGTACAAATTTATTAAGAATTTCACGTATTCTCACTTTGAGTGGAGATGGATGATTTGTGGATTTTGGTTTATTATTAATATTCGTTACTCTCTATAAAATATTAATAATATACATTAAAAAAATATATATAAAAAAAGGAAAACAGGGCCCAGATGCCTAACACTGAGTGTGTTTGATTTACGGAATGGGAATAGAAGGGGAAAAATAACAATAATAATACTATAGTTAAGGAATAGAAATGAAATCTGTGTTTTGTTGAAGAAATATTTCATTGGGAATGGAAAAAATTTAAAAGAAAAATGTGACAAAATTACTTTTATATCCTTGATACACACAAATCCGATTAATGATAAATAAATTTTTTATCTAAAAAAATATTTTAAATATTATTATAAAAATAATAATTATAATTAAATATTCATATTAAAAATCTCATTTTAATTAATTATTAGTTTAATAGGCAAAAGTGTCATTTTACTTTTATTATTGTAATTATATATAATAATTTTTAATTTAATTATTATTTAATTTAATTATTATAGTTAATTATTTAATTTATATAAATTTTATTTAATTAAATATTCATAGGGGGCAAAAGTGTTACTTCAAAGGTTTATACTATTCATTCACTCCCAAATAGTTCCACTCCTCCCAATTTTGAGGGGAATGCATATGTCTCTACAGTACCACTATTTATTAATTACACATTCTATTCCCATTCTAACAGTTATGCATTCAAATATAGGTATAAACTAGTATTGATGATAATTCACATTTTAAGAGTGTTTATTATTTCAATCCAAACACACCCTAAAGGTCTAAAAACCACAATGTCAACACAATGAACACATGCATCAAGCTCGATTTTGTTGGTTTTCTGATCATGTTTATAGCCTTTCCTTGGTCAAAATAGGAGATGGGAAGTCATGACTGCGCTTTAGAGTGAATTCTAAGGTTTTCATTTAGTTTGTTTTTAAATTTAAGGTTGCAGATAATCAAGATATGAATATAAGATTAACTTAATGAGAATTGATAAAAGTAATTAAATTGAAATAATTATTGAAGATGTGGTTATTTCACTTTAATTAAATATATTTAAAAATATTATGAATGAGAATTTTTTAAATGCTATGTGTTTGACAAGAATAAATTGATTCTTCTCAACCACAAAAGCTCATTTAGAGAGTTATATGAAGCAAAAGGCTAGATGCCAATGGGTTAAACTTGGTGATCAAAATATTAAGTACTTTTATAGACTGGTGCAACAGAGAAGAGCAAGGAATAAAATCTCTCAGTTGGTGTTACCAAATGGTGAGGTATGTACTGATCCAAGTTTTATATCTAAGAAAATTCTGGATCACTACATGAATTAACTTGGCAAAATCAATCCGAGATCTGAATTTGTAGATAGGACAATCTTTCAGGATAATTGTGTGTTAGAGGAGGATTGTGGCTTATTATGTAGAGAGACTTCAGAGCAAGAAATTCTGAATGCTTTAAAGGGAATTAAAGGTGATAAGTGTCAAGGGCCAGATGGTTTTAATAGCATCTTTTTCAAGAAGACTTGAAGGATAGTGGGTTCAGATATCATATGGGCTATCAAAGACTATTTTGGAAATGGGATCATGTTGAGGCAGGCAAATGCTACATCCATTACTCTAATACCTAAAGTGGTTGAACCTAAAAGTTAAGACTGATTATAAACCCATATCTTCCTGTAATGTGGTGTGTAAAATCATTTCCAAGATTCTGTCCAGTAATTAAGTTGAGGAAGGTATTAAACAGTATAATTAGCTCTAATCAGTCAGCATTTATTTCATGAAGGAGAATTGCAGACAATATCCTATTTGCTTATGAACTAGTAATTAGAGATTATCATAGAGGGAAGGATGGATGCTATGCCATTAAAGTTGACATACAGAAGGCATATGATTCTTGTCATGGGATTTTTTAGATGAGGTGCTATTGGCCTTTAAATTTCCACTCTAATTTATCAAACTATTAATGAATGTTGTGAGGTCGTGCATGTAGTCAGTGTTCATCAATGGGCAGCTAGAGGGATATTTTCCTACACAAAAAGGGCTGAGTGCAAGGAGACCCAGTCTCTCCACTTCTATTTGTAATGTGTATGGAGTATTTCACAAGGTACCTTAGCAACATGACAATGAATGAGTTTAGATTTCATAGGAGGTGTTTGAAGATGAGACTGAGTCATTTGTGTTTTGTAGATGATTTATTCATTTTTGCTAATGGTGACATTGACTCGGTTAGGATCATCAAGGATGCTTTGCTGCATTTTCAGGAAGCTTCATGGCTTAAACCCAATTTACAGAAGAGCTATGTTTACTTTAATGGAGTTCCAGCACCTGTTAGGAGTGGCATTGTTAATCTGTTATGTTTTAAAGAAGGGTCATTGCCTGTCAAAATACTTGGGCATTCCTTTGTTCTCATCTATACTTAAAAAAGAGTATTGGCAAGAGTTGATTAGTAGAATTTCAGCAAGGATTTTAAATTGGTCAGCTAAGGCTTTGTCATATGTAGGAAGGTTGCAATTAATTAATGCAGCCCTATTAAGCATGCATTCTTATTGGAGTTCTTTGTTCCTGTTACCTATATGTGTAATGCAGGAGGTAGAAAAAATTTGTAGATCTTTACTCTGGCATGGATCAAAGTGAAAGTATTGTACCCGAGGAGGATTAGTAAGTTGGAGTTCTGTTTGTAAGAGTAAGGCTTGTGGCGGACTGGGCATAAGGTCTATTCATATTTGGAATCAGGCGGCTCTTGCAAAACATATATGGGAGGTTATTCAAACTAAGCCTACTCTATGGGCCACTTGGATGATTAAGTATAAACACAGGAAGCTGAGCTTTTGGGGTATTATAAAAAAAGTTGATTCAAGCTGAAGTTGGAGACAGTTACTCACGATAAGAGATGTTTTTAAAGGCTTCTTTGAGTATAAACTGGGAGATGGCTATACGTTTTCATTTTGGCAAAGGTTGTCAGACCCGGACCGGCCCGGCCGGTTTAACCGGGAAGCGGCTATGTGGCCGACCCGGGTATACCCCATTGACCCGGGTATTAAAAAACTCGGTTTTAACTTGGTGACCCGGCCGGGTCAATCGGGTCACAATGTTTAATTTTTTTTTTACATTATTTAATAATTTATTATTATTTTCTCATTAAAAATCACAAAATCGTGTATATTTATTAATATTAATTTATAATTTATAATCAATAAATAGAATTACAATATATATATTATAAAAAAATTAACATTTAAAAAAATAAAATATATTAATGTGTTATGTAAATATTTTCTAAAAAAATTTAATTTATTAATAAAATAAAAATAATAAATGAGTGTAATTTTTATTATAAAAAAATATAAAATTAAAAGTATTCTAATTAAATAAAAAAAATATAAGAAAAATCTAAAAACAAAAATAAAAAAACTCAATTGAGATATAAGAATTAGTGAATTAAATTTCTTATTTATTTTAACAAAAATCAACCAATAAACAAATAAATAAATAAATAACATCGAGAGAAGTTCGATAATTATATATTAATATATTAAATTTATAAATATTTAAAAAAATATAAAAAAATAAATGACATAATTAGAAAACTCCCATCGTATATAAGGTCATTTATCAATTTAAATATCAAATTTGAGTAGGTTTTTATAATATAATTATGGGTTTAATATTATATTTGCTTATTATTAATTATTATAATATTTTTTATATTTAATTATTGACCCCGGTTCAACCCCGGTTCGACCCGGTCGAACCCATTGACCCTGGCTTAGCCGGGTCATTGTCCGGGCCGAGTCTGACAACCTTGTATTTTGGAATGATCCTTGGTATCATGGGTCATCCTTAGTAGATCTTTTTCCTTGGATTAATGTTAGCAATACAGGTATATCAAGGGAAGTTGTGGTTAGAGATTTATGAAGGAATGGCAGGTGGGGGTTCCCTAATTATCAGAGATATGATTTGAAGCCAGTTTGAGATTTTATAAAATGCAATTTTATCATTGATGAGGATAGTAGAGACACCATATGTTGGAAGTATGATAAGAAGGGTTTTACTATTGCTAGTGCATGTAAAATCTTGACACAAAATTATCAGAAAGTTGAATGGGCTCGATTGGTGTGGGCAAAGGGTCATGTACCAAGATATGCTTTTATATTTTGGCTGGCTGTGTAAAACAGGTTGCTTACAAGAGACAAATTGTATAGTTGGAGGGCTATTGATTCTGAGATGTGTATGGTACGCAATGATTCTAAGGAGGAGATTAGTCACTTATTTTTTGAATGCAGATTTTCAACAGAAGTATGGGAGAGAGTTTTGAAAGAGATCAAGGTGCGTAGAAGACCTTTCAAGTTGGCAAGAGAGATCAGTTGGTTTCAGAGGAAGACTTGTAGTAAATCCATGCTCTCAAGAGTTAGAAGGGTAGCTCTG
Source organism: Dioscorea cayenensis subsp. rotundata (assembly GCF_009730915.1). Lineage (NCBI taxonomy): Eukaryota > Viridiplantae > Streptophyta > Magnoliopsida > Dioscoreales > Dioscoreaceae > Dioscorea > Dioscorea cayenensis. The sequence continues at coordinate 860,762 of NC_052471.1, read as the reverse complement.
CCAACATGTGTGTACATGATATGATAGGCTAGGAATTGTCTAGTATTTTAGCAAAAACAACCCAGTTCTGACAAGTTGTTCAGAGAAATCCGAGAGGTATTAGTGATGCTTTATAGTGACTTTTACAACGGAATCTAAGAATGTATGGATATATGGATGAATCAAGTATATCTTGTCTGTGTTTTTTTGTGTGAGTTGGCTATTTGCTGTGGTATTGGTGATGTGGCATGATGTAGATGGTGGTTTGTTTGTGAATGGAGTGTTTCCAAGTGAGACGATTGTATGTAGTTGTTTGTAGTTGAAGGCGTGATTTTGATGTGCTGAGAAGCAATAAGTGAATGTGATGGTAGCTTAAAGTTGTATATGTTGATGTTTGGGATCTAATGAAATTCATTTTGGCTTGACAAAAAAAAATCTCATTTAGAGAGATAAAATACCAATCTAGACTAAATATGTCGTCAAAATGATTTGAGACTCTCTTGAAGCCAAAGTATACCGGATGACCAATGTCATTTTCATTTATTTATTTTATATATTATTTTTAGATATTCATAAAATTATCTAAAATAAAAACGTCTTACAAAAAATGTGAAGAAAAAGAAATGAATAAATCAATGAAATTAAAATAATCAAATTAGAATTTTGAAGCCAATCCACCCAATTAAACAAGGTTATCAGGTTGATTTCGACTTCAGCCAAACAGTTCTTCGTATATTCTTTATATTTATATTTTTATATTTATATATATATATATATTTGATTATTTAAAATTTTATCTTAAATTAAAATATACAATCACGTGCAATTCACGTGCCATTTTATGCAGGCGTTCTTCTTAGTACTTATTAGTGTGATTATTCTTCAGAGCTTGAAAAACTTCTTTCTTTTCAAAGACTTAAAACACAAAGATGAGACCACCACCACCACCACCACCACCTCATCCTCCTCCTCCTTCATCATCACCAGGTCAGCCATGTCCTTCTGAGAAATGGAGTCCCTACTCAAACTCCAGAGAGTTAAATGCCAACATGGGCTTCATCTTCATCCTCATCCTCTGCGCCATAGGACTCACCTTCTTGGTTCACGCCGCCATCCACTTCATCCTCCGCCGCTACCACCACCACCGCATGAGCTCAACCAACCTCAAATCACTACACAACAACGAAGTTTCCATCACGTCAGCACCACCCACCCTATTCTTCTCTTCCGAAACCAAGCTCACCGCCGGTGAGGTGGAGTGCGCCATTTGCCTGGCCGAGTTCAACGCCGGCGATGGCCTCCGTGTCTTGCCTGCATGCGGCCATGGTTTTCACGTTACGTGCATTGATGCATGGCTTTCCACCACGTTATCTTGTCCCACTTGCCGTGCCATTGCTCAGCCACCAAACATTAACAATGTATCTGATGATCAGTTGCAGAATTGAAAGCAATTCAATCAATGTTTATTAGTACTATATAATTACTGTTTATTGTTCTTCTTCATTTGAATGACTGAGAGAATTAAAGAGTAGTAGTCATTAGATGATTGATGGTTTTTCATTAATGCACCAACCACTCTGTCTTTCTTTAGATCCGTTTATTGTGTTGAGGGAAGTTGTCACTTGTCAGAGCGTGCATGGGAAATGGGATACATGCAGTGGGATGTATGCGGCAACTGGCAGGGTAGTTGAGCGCATGCAGGTCGCCACGTTGTGGCCTTCTCTGTTCGAACAAGCGTCTGTTTCGGCAATGTATTGGCTGTAAAAGCTTAATTTTTGACTTCTTTGATTTATTATTGGAACTTTTTTTTTTTAATGTTTTTTTTAACATGCATTTGTTGAACAGTGGGCGCCAGTTGGGAGTGGGATTTGAGTAACTTTTTATTAAATGTTGTTTGTTTTTTATTTTATTTTTAAAAATGTAACTTTTTCAACCATGTCACTGAGAGTCACGTCAATTGGCATGTAATTAATTAATTAATTAATTTGAGAATATATGGAGTTCTCTCAGTGCATTGACCATGCATTGTCTTGTTGTTGCTAGCATATAGTATAATACTATATTGCTTCTAAAACAAATACTATAGAAAAGCCAAACTCGTTTTAAATATTGAGAGGCTTTACAATAATAAAAAATTAATTTTGATGGGAAAGAGAATATTGAAAGAGACATTTTTTCCTTTGTTCAAATTCGTTTTGTTTTGTGTTTTTTATATCTTATTTTCTCGTTATTATTGTTTGTTTTTTTTTCCTCATCATTCACGGGTAATTCTACTCGCGGCGGAGCTTTCCAATTCCATTTAATGTGCATTTGTAGTAATGTGCATTTGTAGTTGTTAATAATTAATTATGAGGTTGGAGTATTGATAATCGAAATATTAGTATTAGTTTATTATTTTAATCCAAGCCATTTTTTAACTTTTTCACCAAATAATTTCAACCCAAGACAATTGGTATCCGGTCCAACAAAAACTTTTCTTAAATGATTGAAGGGAAGAATTTTTTTAAAATGATGGTGAAATTTTGATTTACGGATTTACCAAGACATTTTTAATTGTATCAACAGTGATTGTATGTTTCAGTACTATGCATTGACGGCTATCTTTGTTTACTCCATAAAAAATTATACATATTCCTATCTTCTTTAGGCCGCTCATTTGGGAGAAAAAAGCTTTTCATCATATTGATAAAAAAAAATTTCATCAAACTATCAATTTAAAATCACTTGAATATCAAGACATGTTGATAAATTTCACTTTCAAATTTAATTTTAGCATACAATGAAAATATTCGAACAATCACATTTCACAAAACAAACACAATAACTATTCAAAATTCTCCAATCCTCTTTCCGTTTATAATCACAAACTAAGCATTATAGCTCACAACTTTATATAAATCCATTAATTTTCAAAACAATTAACTATAACTCATGAAAATACAGAAATACCATAAAGAAAAAATAGTTTAGAATTAAGAACATAAATACAATTAATTAAACAAAAATGAAAATATTAAAAATGTAAAACTTGGTCAAAAAACCGAGTGGCTCCTCATCTCTGGTGAGAGCTTTAGTGTGTTCTAGTTTCCTCGCTTTTTGCTTGGACGTATTGTCTTTCTTTCAATAAAGTTGTGGTTTATCCATTATTTAAAAAAAAACAACAACAACAACAACAACAACGAGTGGCTTGTCCACCTTAATTATGAAAAAAAAGGAGGTAAATTAAAACTTCCCACCTTGACAAACAATTTAACAACTGAAATCCAGAAAATCAGCTCTAATTGATCATTGATTGGCCTCACATATTTACAAGAGCAACCAAGCACACACGGACACACAAAGAAGGCACTTAAAAAACATTTAATCTTGTTCACTCTCTAGAAAAATGAAATACAAAAAAAGAAAAAGGGCACACTGATGAGTTCCAATACAGGCAGGGCATCCAATAACACTTCTCTTGGAGTTGGAGTCCATGGTTGCACAATGCATCTCCTTCTATACAAACTCCATCAAGCATACATATATATGATAATATGATTTGACCCACTAATTAAGCAGCAGCACTGGCAAGCTTCATGACTTTTGAGTATGATGCCATTAATGTGATTTTCTCCCTTACATTCTTTTCTTGGCTCTCTGGGTCTTCTTGAGAATGCTGGAATATTATGGAGAGGATGAGACGGACAAAGAGCTAAGATCACCAGAGCAAGGATTAGCATGCAGAAGAGGGTTACAAGGGTGATTATGAACATGCTGTGTGAGCTGAGCTCAAGTCTCCAGCTTTGGAGTGTGGATCCCTTTATTTAGGTACTGGTGGTTCTTGTTGATGCTTCTTGTTGAGAAGTTTCAGAGAGACAGAGAGACAGAGAGAGAGAGAGAGAGAGAGAGAGAGAGAGAGGACACAAACGAAGGTCATATGGAAAGTGAGTTTTGGTATATTGCATGGGTGCATGGGTCCTTTGCATGGGTTGGGTGCTAGCCTCTTTGACGAGGCATATTCCAATCCTAATATGTACAGAGAAAGAGGATACGTTAATATTACCAGAGTATTGTTTGATTCTGGTCTATCACAACCTGAAAATGTGTCATTAATTTTTTTCTAAAAACATATATGAGATTTTGATAAGTCAAAACCAAAGAAATATACTATGGTTTTGGAACCAGAAAATATAAACTCAAAGAATATATATATTAGCTCCTCGCATGTGGTTTTTCATATTTAAATAAAAATATTTGAGCTAAAATTTTGTGGCTATGGTAGTATTTTTGTTTGGAGGATGCATGGTGACATGGCTCAAAAATATATATATATATATATATATGGGTGCATGTTGATATGGTTCAATAATTTTTTTTTAGATAAATATATATAAACCATGTCTTGAACTCTCAAACTTTTGAAATTAAAAAAAAAAATGAAATATCAATTTTAAATAGTCCAATCATGTTTTTCGTATGTTAATATATATATATATATATATATTACAACTTATTTGAATTATTGTTGAGACCATTATCACTATACAATTATGGGGATATATGTGGGAGCAAGTATTATGTTATAAGATAATCCATAAATTAATACTAACTCTATAGAAATATATGTAAGTAAAATTATCTTTATTTTATTAGTAAACATGGGAATGCTATCACAAGTTGATTTTGATGTATTGATATTATGTTTGGTGCAGGGAACACTGAAGGACTAAATGAAAATGAGTCAACGGGCATTGGATTGTTATTATATTTGGGTTTTGTCTTTTAGAATTTAATCCAATAGTATGGTTGCAAATAGATTATTTGAGTCACACAAGCCTAATACAATGGACAACAAAATAGTCTAAAATTTTTCATGGAATTGAAACTTATATATTATCTTGAGACTTGTGAATTATAATAATCATGGAGTAATAATATTGATAAATAATAATGATATTAAAGTTAAGGGTGGATTTCTAGTACTTGGAGCATCTTTTGGTACTCAGTTGCCTCCACAGAATACGGATGGATATCATAATGGACGGGTGAAGACAAGAACCGTTTGCATGCACAAATTGGCACAATTTAATTATAAATAACATAAATTTGTACATCGATTAAATCCAAACTTTAAAAATGATCCATCTTAAATGACTAAGGAATGGTGCATAAGCAACCTCAAAAATGAAAAGGCAAATATCTTACAAAGTGATATATATATATATATATATATTAACAATTTTTTTAAATATCACCCATCCAATACCCAACAATATAAACCATACTAACAATTTATTATTAATTTTTTAATAAAAAATGAATAAACCACATTTATTAAACGAAAAAGCACGCCCAAACCACCAACAAGAGTACAGAATCAATCTCACCAAGAGTGAAGAAAAAAACAAAAGAAAGGCAACAACAAACTAGAGAAAAAACAACACAAGTAGTTAGCTAGAGAAAAAAACCCCTAGGCAACACCAGTACTAGTCCTCGCCTTGAGAGAACGCCAATTCTGCTGGAGCACCTTGCTCCAAGTCCCTGGAAGAAAGAAAATCAAAATACGCAATTTAATTTGGATAATCTACTTCTACACAACTTTGGTGATTCAGAATACACAATTTAATTAATTTTTTTTGAAATAATTATTAGTAAAATTAAAAAATATTTAATCTTGATTAATACTGACTAAATCTATCTTATTTTTGGAGAAAAAAAAATTTCTGATCCTTGAATCACAATTGCGTGGCCCGGCCCATTATTTGTGAAATGGGCTGATATCTAACTTAAAAAACGCGCTATAACATTACGAAAGCTTCCTATAAATAGAGCCCACGGCCTCTCCTCAAGATTTAGAAAGACATCTTCAGCTCATTGTTTCTTGGTTTTTTGAATGAGAGCTCTCCGACGATGGCGTCTCCATCGCCCGACGTGCGATCATGGCGGACGTCGTTCCTCACACTCAGAGACGAAACCCTAAACCCTCCTCCTCCCTCTTCCCTTCTCACTCTCCTTCAGAACGTCATCCTCTCCCATCCCTCCGCCTCTCTGATCGCCGCTGCCGCCCAATTGCCTTCTCACGAGGTAAATGCGGTTTTCTTGGTTTGTATTTCTTTCTGAGAAATTCTAAACTCTCTTTTGCGGCTTCAGATCACTTCGGATTTGGTGCTTCTTGCTGGGCTCGCGTCTGCTACATTGGAGTGCCCTGATGCTGCTGCGGCTTCACTCCAGATCTGTCACTTGGTAACCTCTATCCGATTTTCTTTTGTTGGAATAAGGATTCTGTTCCTTGATTCTTGATGTTCAAAATGGGAGTGGTTACTGAATTTTCCATATATGGAGCATCAACTTGGGATTTTGCTGTTCACTTCTTGTTTCAAGATTGATGAATGTTATCTTCTTGCTTTTTTCCCCTCCTGTACAGGTGCAATGGTTTGTTTTACTTGAATGAGTGTTAAGTTACTAGATCCAATAATAATGTCTTGTTGGTAGATGTGATTCTATGGTGAATGATAATGTTTGCCTGCAATTGTACATTGAGTCAGCTATAAAGAATCCTACATTCTCACTATTGTTTTAAACATAGAAACCCTCAGTTGCTATATCACTCTTTGCTCATATCTAGCAGTGACGTTTTTCCCAATATGTGAGTAATAATATGCTCAATGATGCTTGCATGGTGAATATGCTTGAAGGTTTTATGTAATTAACAAGTCCCATTTCTTTTCTATTTTCTTGTACGTACTTCTTGTGCTCTAGGATACAAATGTATCCTTTCTTGTTGTGTTGACAGTTAAAGTTTTTTTGGTATATAAATGGCAGCAATAATTTAGCATTGAACGTTGGGTAAATCATTAACTTTTTTGAATCTTATGTCCTGTTTTTATTTATTAGTGTGATCAATACGGAAAGTATATTTGCTTGGCATGTTTAGTCTTTTGACGTTTGGGAACTTTGCATTCTATGTGTTCAATTATTGTTTAAGGGTTTTAGAGTAGTGTCTTGTGCCTAGTGAGCGGCTCTAGAAATTTGAAAGAGACACCATGAGTTCTGATACATATTTATCAAATGTGCTTAGTGTTTATGAAGTTTGATCATTGATATCGTTGAAAATGTTAAGATATGACCAAGTTGCTTTTCATACTATACATGATTGATGGGTGTATATAGGCTGTCTCTGCTTGTAATAGCTTTTTGCCTAGATTCTTAAGTTAATGTTTGCATCACAAACTACTTACTAGTTGTTGTGGTCTCACTATCACTTGATGCAGATTCATGATGTCACTTGTAGTATTCGTCTGGAAATCAACTCATCATCATGGACCATTATACTTAACTTCTTTGAAAAGCTCACAAAGCAGTTGCTGTGTGAAGCTGATGCAGTTAATTTTGCTAAAGTGCGCACTGCTAGAGTTGATGTGATATCTGAGATTCTAGAGATTATCAGGTTTGCTATATCAGCTCAATTCTTTTAGTAATGTGATCTACCCACTTTGTTTGTGGTGGTTATATGAAAATTGCATATTATTAGGGTTGTAAATGGATAGGGACACCTAATTCCTATCCTTGGGCCAAACCTGAGACCAAACTGTCAGTTCAAAATTTTCTTATTAGGCTTATGCTTTAGTTGGCCGCTATTTATATTCATCAAAATCACCTAACCAAAAATAAAGGTATGGCCTGGCTTATTTTGGTTGTTCTAAAACCACTGTGGTCTGTGGACCATCTTAGCTATAAAGCTAATTTCCTGAGGTGGTTTCCACAAATAGTTTATTGTTATATCTTGTATATGTGGTCGTCTGTTATTGGTCAACTATAGATAGTGTTTGACCATGAAATTGAGAAAGAATTGATGCTGTTTATACGATCCCTACCATGGTTACAGTATTGTGTTAAGAAAATGCCATCATTCAAAAGTTATGCTAGACTTTGTCTTCAATCTACCTGTTAGATCGTGAATAATTCATTGTTTTTGGCATTGAATACTGGTCAATCATAGAAAGTGCCTACCCATAAAATTGAGCTAGAATTGACGTTGCTTATGCAATTATTTTCTTACCATAGTTATAGTTTCATGTTAAGAAATTGCCATTATTCAAAAGATATGTTATACTTTGTCTTCAATCAACCTGTTAGATCATGAAAAGTTCATTGTTATAAGAATATAATCTTCTAAAAATTTCACTATTTATTAGGGTTCTGATTTTTAAGTGTTAAGTTTTCAAATTTCAGGCATATTTATAGAGGTTATGGACCAAAGAGTTCATTATCAGACAATACAGAACTAGTTGGCATTGTTCTTTGTCTTATTTCATGCTTGCACACTGAGCTGCTTACAATACATCAGTCAAATTTCTCTCTGTCACCTGCCACTGATATCAGAGTAGTATATTCCACATCCAAAAGTTTGTGGGAGATGCAGACTATTGCATATGTATTAACAGGCGAGGCCTTATCAAAACTTGGATCATCTATTTCAGCAAATTTGTGGCACTGTGTACTTGAGGTGAGGAATGGATTTTTTTTTATCGTTCCTTTTTTTAATTCTTTATTCTTTAAACATCTGAAACTTAACTAGGGTTTGAGGAAAGCTATGGATTTCTTGGCATCAAAGAACTTGATTATCGAAGACTATGTAATGTCAAGGTATCAGTATTAACATTTTCCAATCTCATTTGCCATGTAGGAGCCAGAAATCTAGAACTTTAAAATTCATCATATTTTTGTGTGCAGGTTTTATGCCACTCTTCTCCATTGTTTGCATATGATTTTATTGGATCCAAAAGGATCCCTCTCAGGCCATGTATGACCTCAACCTTTATTAAGTTAAGGTTTTATTGCATCAATTTGGTATTAATAAATTTATTTTTTCTTTATGAACTGTAAGGTGGCAGGTTTTGTGTCAACATTGCAAATGTTTTTTACTTACGGCCTCTCTAGCAGATCCTTCTTAGTTCCTACAACCATTGGTTCAGTTAACAAGGAAAATGGTACTTCAAACCATAAATCTAGATTTGTGGAATCTAGTAAAAATGAGCATGGTCGATATAAACCCCCTCACCTCCGCAAAAAAGAGACTCTCATGCAAGTTCCAAAATCCTTGAGTTCTTCAGATAGTGAACTCTCAAAAAACGGCTTTACATCATCTGATTCTGATCAAAGTGATGGTGATGGTTTTGCTAAATTTGAAGATCCCTTTCGAAGTTCTAAGGCTCGAATTGCTGCAATAAATTGTGTACAGGTGAAGTCTTACTATTTTTTGGTGTACATCTTATATCTGTTATTTCTTGTAAATCATTATCTGATATATATATATATATATGTCGGTGTGTGTGTGTATGTGTGTGTATGTATGTTTTGGACCTCATTATCTGGTATGCTAAAATTCCCTAGAGAAGGACCTGTCCAGAATATGTTAGCACGGTTTTTAATCAATGCCTGTGATGGTCATTTTTTTTCACATGAAGAACATGTTGTAAAAAATTATAGTTTTTTTTTCAAGTTCAAATAAATCCAACCTCTATTGGACCTTGTATTAGTGATCAATATGAGTGATTCTGACTATTATCAGAAAGACTTTCTTTGTCATGGGCTATTAGCAGCACAATGCTTGCCTTGAAATTATAAGCCAGGTGACTTATGCCAATTACATTTTAGCTTTCCATGCTGCATGTGTCGCACACCCAATTTTGTTAAAGTTTACTAAAAAAATTTTCAAGAATAGCAAAGTGACAAAATTACAATAGGTGTCTGTCCATATGTTCCACATCTGGTGGCCTGAGTCTTGATTCTCACATGAAATTAGAATGTCTTAGGCATTTTTGCCTGAATCTTAATTTTTTTGTGTTATCTGCTCAATTATTTAAGTCAATGGAAACTATTTTACTGGTATAGTAGTTCATTTGACTTGACTTTTCTTTTTTTGCATTCAATTAGAGTAATTGATAAATTAGCAATTTGGTGGTAGAGACTGAAAAACTAAGCTAAATGAACTTATGATTTAATTAATATGCACTTGTGCAGATGATGACTATGCTCACAGTTAAAAGCCCACCCTTATCCGTTATACAGTCAAACTACTAGTTTTGTGCTATATTTAGCCCTTGATTTGAAATTTTTTTTTGCAATTGGTTTTGTTCCAAGTTTCATGGGAGTCGGAAATGCTTCTTTTTATTATGTGCAAATCAACTTTTTTCCCTTGTTCATATGCCAACATATGGAATGTGTTGGAACCTTGGACCTTTACCCAAGATTTTGCATAATATACAGTCAAATACCTAGGTTTTCCCTAACCATTTCTTTCTTTTGGTCTTCCTTTAATATCATTTTTGTATTCTTTTTAGAATTTATTGGTCTTTACATTTGCCACATGATCAGATCTTAGTATCTTTTGACCTTTACTAATTTTGTTCAACCTTTGCAATAGCTATTAACTGAATTTTTACTTATTTAGTAGTATTGTTTAATTGCATATATTATAATTTGGGGAATTTTGTGAATTAATATAGTTTCTCATGTATTTTCCTGAATTGATTATCTCTCATATTGAAGGTCACAAATGTCAATAGTTGTTCTCGTTGAGGTATTTGCCGTAGAAAATCTAGATATATCCAAACTAGGATATTTAATCACAAAGCATAAATTCACATGTGGGTTTTTACTTCAGAGGTTGTGATATAATTCTAGTCCTTCCTAATGTAAATAAAATGGAAAGAAAACTGTTGAGGGTATCAAAATTTGGTATGCACGGCAGAAAGTAAATCTTATTTATCTGTAGTATGTGTGATGAATTGTGGATTTATGATTGAACTTTGTTTAAACTTAAGATTCTATAAGTAGTTGGGAATAAGTTGAAAGGAATATGACTGCAGACTGGGCCCAGCTTGCGCATGATCTTATTTTGGTTGATTTTTTTTTAATTGTTCCCTCAATAGGTCTGAAATATTGAAATATAAATTCCTAAAATCTACCAAGGGATGTTTTACTTTGAGATCCTTGAAATTGGTATCCAGCTCTGACAAGTTCCCCTTGCTTATATCCCGCAAGTGCACAGGTTTGTCGAAGTAATAATCCCGGGTGAGCGGGGTCGAATCCACAGGGAGTAGGGAGTAAAGACACTTAATTCGATTCTTAGCTATGTGGAATATCAACAGTGATAAGTGTGGAAATGATTCAATTCTCAACAATAAAAGCAACAAGTAAGAGAGTAAAAGTAAAGAAGGGGGTAAGGCAATCGATAAAGATGAGGTACTCGGATGATGCTTCACCTAGGATAATTGCTTCAAGTGCAAGAACTCTCTATTATGCTTCCTAATCAATGCCATGGTGAGTCGTGGAAATCCTTACATACATAGTCCCAAATCTAAGGTCAACTATGCCTAACTCTATATATGTCCCGGAGGATAAATCGAACAATCTCAACACCTCGCACTCGCATAGAGTTGCAATGAGCTCTAGGGATTCCAGGTGATAAATCTCTTCCTAAAAATAGACCTAACTCTTTGGTCCAGGCGGAAGGTCCCTAGCCACAATTAAGCCTTAGATACTAAGATCCTCTCAACGCTTCACTCCATTGCACGCGCAACTAGGCCCTAGCGGAGGTTCATCCCTTAGACCATTCACTCTATTATGGCCGCAAAGAACTCGAGGAACGGAGGTAGAATCTATCACATCGGAGGGGAAAGGGGATGCTCCTGTACCTCTCGACTGACCCTCTCAACCCTCTCCAACCTAGCTTTGTCTAACGCTCGTGGTGTGTCACTCACTCACAAGGTTGCCAACAAGAACTCTCAACCCGAGTGTCACTCTAGGGGAAATGTTCATACAATCAAGCATTCAAGGTTGGAACTCACAATAAACATCAATTTATTGAAAGCATAATAAAGAAGTTCAATGAAACGAATACATCCTAGGGTTCACAATCATCCAAGTACCCACTAGGGGTTTGGCTCTCCATGGAGCTTAGTACAATCAAAGAAATCGAATGTAAAAGCAATGAATCCATAAAGAAACCCCCTCGATGGTCGTGTCGATGGTCTTGTGGAGAGTCCTCTACTAGTCGTTCAAGGATTCCTTCGTCCGGTATAGGATACGCTTCGATCGAAGCTCCCTTACCAACCTTCTTCCTAATGGAATCACGATGTCGGAGCCGTAGAACCTTTCCAAAAACCTAGCCAATACCTCTCAAAACCCTAGCCGAAGCCCTCTCACAAGTTGGGGAAAAGATGGAGAAAAGAATACTGAAATCGGGGCTGAAATCGGCTTTAAATAGGGCTAGAATCGGGCGACTACACGGGCGTGTATGATGTCACATGCCCATGTGGAATTTCCACATGCCCACCGTGTGGATTCTCCTCTCGATTTCTGCCGGTCGTGAATGCGGTCTGCTATCAAAGACTTGCTACTGATGTTTTTACTATACTACATGCTACAAGATCTCTCGGAAATACTCCCGAATTCCATACTTTCATTGGGAGTAACGCAAAGCGGGCACACGCTTACGCTCGTGAATCACTTGCTTCTTCAATGATGTACATGTTGGTGGATCTCTTGTTCTTTTTATGCATAAGTCGGAATGCTCGAGTGTGACCGCCTTTTGTGCCCTCTCCAAATGAATGTGCTCACTCGAATCACGAGGAGGTTGGCGCACACTCTAGCATCTCACACCGACCCTATGTCTTCGCGTTTGAACCTTAGCAAGATCTTCTCTAAAATAGGTGCATTATGATCCACATTGGCCTATTTCCTTCATACTCGGCCTCACAACCCAACCTGCATAAAAGTAACATAAAAACACACATATTAATGTAAAAACCTGAGAAAAGTAATGCTCAACATAAGGAATGAACGCTTCGCATTCATATCGCACAAGCACTTATCAAGCTCCTTTTTTTGTATATGAGTTCAGTAATCAATTTTTTTGTCTTCTTAAGTTTGTGTGAGATTTTGATAACTTTGATAAGCTAATTGTTCATATGGTTGTTAAGATATGGTTTTGTGCCTTCTTCCAACTTTTTGCTTTAGGCTATCTGTCATGCTGATCCAAAGTCACTTACTTCCCTTTGGACAATTCTTTTGCCAGAAACTGATGTGTTACAACCAAGGTAATATTTTAATGGTTTCTCCTTATGCTTTTGTTTCTTCCTTTTCTGATTGCTAATTTTCCAGTTAGACTCCTTTTTTTCTTTTTGGTGGGAAAATTGGAAACCTGTATCTGTCACCTCTATTTTTATTTCATTTCATTTTATGTTCTTATCACCATGTATCAAGTTAGCCGTGTAGTATGGGCATTTGTATAACTAAAAAGGTGGAATACAAGTATCTGTCACTTTTATATTTTGATTTCATTTCATTTTTTGTTCTTATTGTCATGCATCAAGTTAACTGTATATATAGCATGGGCATCTAATCTATGTAAGAAAATGTAACTGGGTAATAGATTCAAATAACGACTACCTCTTATAGGTATTCAATTTCTAAAAGACTCCACCCCTAGTTTAACTTTCTTCTACTGGAATTTTCATGCTTTCTTCAGCCCTCACTCTTAATTTTCTTTTCTCTGTTTCTGCAGGAGATATCCAGCTACTCTTATGACATGTTTGCTTTTTGATCCGATATCCAAGGTAGTGTACTCTGGTTTAGTTGTTAGTGTCTTGTGAAGTATCTTCCCTTCGAATTTAATCCCCTGGAACTTCAACTTGCGTTCTGCATGGTTGATTGTTCTGCAAATATTGCACAACTTTGCTACATCTTGTTGTGCGCAGCCTTCATTGATACTTCTTGGTTGATCAATTTTGTTCACATCATTTGATTTCTTGTCTTTATAATATTGTGAATGTTGTGCTGACAACTTCTTCTGATCATGTCCGCAGATTCGAATTGCAGCAGCTTCAACTCTAGCTGCCATGTTGGATAGACACGCATTGTTTTTTCTGCAAGTAGCAGAGTACAAAGGGTCCATTAAGTGTGGGTCGTTTACCACCCTTTCTAGCTCACTTGGACATATATTGATGCAACTGCACAGAGGTATTAAGAGATTTGTAAATGTAATTTAAGGTTGGGTGGATTGTTAAACTTTTCAAAAAGTTACTACAAGATCTGAAGTTCTCAATTTTGAATATAATATAAGGTTGGGTAATTATTTCATTTGGTTTTAACATTTGGATAAGTGACTTCAAGTGGATAGTCTAAACTTTATTTATATTTGTGGAATTTGCTTTGACAAATTTATATATTATCAGTGTTATTTTGTTTTTATAATCAGGAGATTCAGTACTATGTTCTTGCTTCAGCAGGTGATGACCTAAACTATTTGTTGTTATGGAATGCGTCTTTACGAATTTACTTGTATTGACATTATCTAGATTTTATTACCAGTGCCATGCTCTTTCTTTGACTTATCTGAAATGACTTTCCATTAGAGATTCTAGCCTGTGAAAATATTAGTGTGTATGTTTTTTTGAGACTATAACTTTTAAGGAAAAAGTAAAAATATTAATTAAAGAACATTAGAGTCAAGAAGAGTATCAAGAAAAATTAAAATTAAGCAAGATCTGTTCCACTTCTGCTTACTTATTTTATAAAAATGAGGTCCTGCGTTGATCCTCTAAAAAAGCAAGAGGGTATTCATTTTTGACCATGAATCAAGTTTTTGGTTAACCATCTTTTTGGGTTGGTGGTCAGATCTATCTGAATAATGCCCCAATCTCATCTTGTCACGATTTTGTGAATTGTAGATTTTTGGTTGTAAATTTTTGGCTGTTAGTTTTTTCTTTGAGCTGATTTACTGTTTTTGTTTGAATGTACAGTTGTTAGACTGTGTTTGACCTCATTCCTTATGGTGCAGGTATTCTATACTTGATTCAGCATCAACCTCACAGTGGATTGTCGACACCCTTGTTCAAAGTTCTCTCATTTCTTATATCTGCTACACCGTATGATTCCAACTTCATATTTTTTGTCTTAGTGTTCCTTTCTTGTTTATGCTTGGTCTTCTGGAGTCATTTCTCCTTCATGGAACTTTATGTTTTTTTGGAAAATGAATAATTGGGGCATAGAAACTGTTATATATATATCTTTTTTTACTTGTGCTTTTATTCTCAGATATGCTCGAATGCCTGAAGAATTGTTACCAAGTGTGATTGTATCTTTACGAGCTTGGATGATGGAGGACCTTGCAAACAAGCATATTGGTCTTTTGGTTGGTTTGGTTTGACTTTTGTCTTGCAAATATTCTATTTTTTCAGTTCTGTATATATTGTCTCATGTACAGGGAATTGCTCTTAGTTGCCTGGAAGCTGCACTTTCTAGGTCACCTTCCTCTGTGAATGTCCTAAAAGTACTTGAAGAAGATATTTCAAAAGGTTCATCTTTCATTTGAAATGAGAATTTGTTTTTGATGAATTTGAAACCACAGCTTCAGTGGTGTAGAAAAGCATTGTCCTGCTCTATTTTGTTGCTTGTGCTTGCAACTTGTTATTATATACTGATTCTTTTTTTTAGACGATCTCACAATTCATTGTTGAAAGTCTTTTTTGTTTTTTAAGCATCTATTATTTATTGGTACAGTTTATATTTGATTTGTAGGTCAACTAATTCTGAAAAATATTTCTATCCTATTACTAGAACATTCAGTGATGTCCTCTTGTGGTCTCTTGTTAATTGACAAGTGAAACACCTGTGATCTAACGAAGACAAATTTTAATCTTCTTTTCATGAAGCATGGAGCTCTTGTAGTAATCTGATGGTGGGCTCTTGATTTGATCGAGTCAGTAGCTATCTAGGTTCTGACAGTCATAGAAAATCATTGGCACAGGAGCAATCAATTACATTTATCCAGACTTTTTTAAGCTGGTTTTTATCAATCCCTTTAGTGTTGCATATATTATTTAAAATATTTCCTCACCTGCGTCCTAACTTTCCTTTGCTACTCTTGGCGTTGTTATCTAAGTTTGTTTAGGCGTTCTCATCATATCAACATGAATGTAAGCTCCTTTATCTGAGGCATCTTTAAACATGGCAGTGCTTGCCCCATCAATCAAACTGGATGTTATTTTCTGTTGGCTGTGCGTTGTATGTTGGCGTAAAATATTTGTTCATCACATTCTCTTTTGACAATTGCTCTTCTTTACAGTCTTATTTGCTCATCACATTCTCCTTTGGTGATATTTTCAAGTTCCAATGTTATCCTTCCAGTTTTTTAATCAAATGTATACTTTGCCTCCTTTTAAATTCCATTTGCTTACCCTTAGACATGTTATTAGTTCACCCATTTCAGTCAGACTTTCACAATTCATTTTTTAAAATGCAAGCATATGTTATGCGAGGACTTGCTCTTGTAATTATTTTTGCTGGATCTCCTGTAGTCCTGTGCTCCTGAAAAAGCATTTAATCAGTGGCATGCATTCCACGCTTGTCATAGTACTCAATTGTGTTTTTTTCTTTTTTTCAGGAAGTATATCCATTATTTCCAACAGATGTTATCTGAATGCTTTCTTTTATAATACCTTCGTCATTAGATCATTTATATGTTGTTTTTCTAAGTTATGCTTTTATTGTTGACATTTAACACTGCCATTAACTTAAATGTGCAAATATTGTAGATTTTTTTGCAACCTTCAAATTGTGATTAAATGTTGGAAATTATGAAGTTTTCCTGAAAATGTTTCGTTATTGGATGTAAGTTTTTGAAGTGATGCTTGACTTCTTAATGTCACTGGATGTCACTCATTGAAAATGCAAGAAAAATGTGACGGGTGGAACACAATCAAAATTACATAGCATCTTTGGTGGCTGTGTTAACATTTGTGTGTGCATTAGAAGTGTAGGTGTTGGGTACTGAGTAATTATACATCATGGGTCAGATTATTATTTTTGGACACTTAATCTAGCTTTCATTAATGCAGATTGTGCCCATAGGCAGCAAGGATCTAGTTTGCCTCATATTCTACTGCAATTAACTGAGAGAGGGAGACATTCTTCTGTTAAATTAGAGGCTCTTCAGGTGATAATTGCTGCATATTCACTTTGGCTCGATGATTGCATTGTTTGTCTTTTCCTTTTATAGAGGGCTATGATGCGCAATGTTTGTTGATTTACTATTTATTATTTATTTTGATTTGAAATTATTTCAAAATCCCTTAAAATAAACGCAGGGTGCCAATCATTCATAGTTATCAAACTAACAGTACGTTAGTTAATGGTGATTTAAGTTATTCACGCTATAAATTTTTCTATCCTTGGGTCATAAATAATACATCAGAAATTGTTAACGTGTAATGTGGGAAACTTCAGAGCATTTTATGAAGTGAGAACATCATTTCTTCACTTAGATATTGACTCCTACTGTCCAGAAGCATGGTGTTTCGTACTTTTGATGTTAGCTAAATGTCGGATTATATGCTAATAATCAGATTATTATCATTATTGGAAAATACATTTCGCCTTCATCCTAAATGTTTCATTACACTTGTTCTTCTTAAACAGTTATTTTTAACAATTGTATTTATCTGTAGTAGTTTTTGAGTTCTTTTGTTGGATTTAAATTTTAAATACTAGTTTCTCAGTACTTTTCTTTTGGAAATGTACATGCTTTTGCCTTGTTACAATTTGACCATATCTTTTATCCATTTTAGGTTTGACTTTGCTTTTATCTTGGTTTATGAATCAAGGTGCAACTATGTATTGATACCCTATAGATTGAAAGTTGCAGGGTAAACCCTGTTTACTTGATTGACATGTTTAATCTTCAAGGCACCTTTTGTCTCATTTCTTCTGCTAATTTTTTAAATGTGGTATGGTATCATATAAGAGTGCCAGATCTTGCATAGAACCTTTTATGTTCAAATCCTATTTTTTCCATTTAGCAGTATAATGTTTTTTTCATGGTAACTTTCAATTTTGCTGAAATCAGTTAAACTTGACCCATCAAAATATCATTGTTCGTTGCTCACAGGTTCTCAAAGCATTAATACACAATTATCCAAGCTTAGTGACAAGAGTGTGGGAGTGCATCTCTTCTGTTGTGTACAGTTTATTGCAAACACGCAGCACTGATGAATTCAGTCCTGAAATCTGTTCTGCTTCATGGAGGGGAGAAAGTGGGAAATCCCCAGGGTCAAACATCGAGAAATGCACTATGGCTGGTGTTAAGGTTAATATTCTGTCTCACTTTGTGGTTCGAATCACTTTTATTCTTTACCTAAAATGAATCAATATTTGTGCGGTGAACATCTTGGTAGAAATGGGAAAAAATAACATGCTGTTATTTTGTATGCTGAGAATATTACCATTTCTATGCAAATGGAGGGGTTTGTGCAGGAAAAAAAATTTAATAAGATTTGTAAGGAACTGTAACAACATTTTTGGAGAATTATAGGTTATTCAAGGGGTAAATTATGATGGAACCATATGCCATATTTTTCTTCAAGTGTACCTAGTTCGGCAATGTTTATTCTATGCTTTCAAAGTTATATCATGGATTAAATTCCAATATCTGTATTTAAAAAAAAAATTGGTATGGGTTATCTAAAAAATTGTACCTCAGAAATTAAATTCCAATATTTAATTCTAATTTATTGACAAATTTATGTTCTACTCTACACTCAACTTTTCGAGTTAACACAACAGTCCACATGATTGTTCACACATATCTGAGCCAATTTGCCATGGTAGAGATTATTAAATAATCTTCTTTCTCTATTGAAAAGTTTATTTGTTTAAAATTATTCAGGTCATTTTTGGATTGTCAATTAGGGGGCTATGGATATTTAATTCTGAACCTCTAGACAAAAGTCTAGATAGTAAGAATATGTAATGGATGACTGAATGACAATGAGTGCAATCTAAGGGTTATACTGTAGTCTAGAAAGTTGCCATTGTTAACACTGTCATCTTTCAAACTATTGATTGTGATGGGGGTAGGGAGTATATCACCCTCTGTGGTAGTTGGAACTTCTTTTGATTTTGGAAGAAACAATATTCTGGATTGTTTAAAAGCTTGTTTATATTAGCCAAGTTGCCACTTGGCCATGTAATCCTGTGTTTTTATTTTAGCACATATTTAGTTTTGAGATGTCTAAGTACTGAAGACCATACACATGTGTTGATGTGGTCTTCTTTCCTCTCCTTTTCCTTTGGTATTGGTATTATACTTATGTTTGCGATCACAAACCAACATGTTTTCTCTTGTGAATGACGTCTCTTAAAGCAACAATTTGATTTAGTTTGAGATGGTAAATGTGTGATTTGATATCAGCTGTAAATTAATTTTCTTTTTTACTTCCAAATCTATCATATATATACAAGCTTAGTTTCTGATTAAGGCATATGGTGCTGACATGTGATTCAGGTTTTGGATGAGTGTCTCCGTGCGGCGTCTGGCTTCAAAGGGACTGAGTTAACAGACGGCCTTGAAGAATGTGGATCACTTGATATCCAAATCCTTTCTGATTTTCGCCGAAGAATAAGGGTTTCCTCTGCTCCATCATATGACCTCAATGGTCTTGAGGCTTTCAAGTGTAGTATGGAAGGCCATCTATCTGGAAGTAACCTTTGGTCTGAGGTGATCATGAAGCATCTACCTCTGGCTTTATCACATAGTTCCTCTATGGTGAGTCAATTTTTTTTTACCATATTAAAGTTGTGTTTAGTTGGTGAGTTAGATTGTGTGTCTAAGGGAATCTTCTCGAAAATTAGTTCAGTGTGAAAATTTATATATGAGCTAACTACACTTTTTAACTTAATTAAAACTAGTCAAAATTAAAAAAATTTAAACTTAATTTTATTTTCTTAATTGTAACAAGTTTTTATGAATATTAATATTTTAAAATTAATTAATTAAATTAAATTGTTAATTTTTATAAAAATATGAACGGGATAACTTAGGGTTGTTTGGTTGGAGAGTTTGGCTAACTCACCAACCACCAAACAAGCTCTTAGATGTTGGTTGTTCTAGACTGTTTTGAAGGACTACCCGGGTAAATTCTACTTGCTTGTTGTTCATGATTTTGACAATATTTTTGAGAGCATGGGAGCATGGGCATAACTTCAGCATGTTCCCTGCCAATTTGATTTCAGCATGGATTTTTTTATTAGTAATTTGTGCAGGTGAATTCATATAATGAGGAATGCTGGGATTTGTACATATATAAAAATTATGGAGTTATATGTAAATATGGCTTATGCTTGAGAGGCAGTTCATAAAACACTAATTAATATACTACCTATAAAGTTATGTGTATATTGTTTTATCGTGCTAATATCGCGTTTAATCACTATATAGGTTCTCGTCACTGTGTGCATGCTACCCTCTACAGTCCTTACCTGTTGTTCTTTACTAGATACAGCATTAAGTTTCTACATGGCTTTGAGCCCGAGGTTGGCTCTAGTCGTGACGGCATAGAGATGGGCGAGTGTGATTACATGACTGAGTGTACCTGACATATTAAGTAGTGACCAACGACTCGATCCTCGACTAAATACGAGGATTTAATTAGCATTTCCATAAAAATATTTGGCAGAAATGCGACTGTAGCGCCCAACTTGACTAAATATGAGGACTTAATTGTACCTAAAAGTATTAGAAGGACTAAAAAGACAGAAAGTACACAATTATAGGGACTTGTACGGCAATTAAACCTTTCATGTTTCCTAGGAAGTATTGTATCCCAAATTGAAAAGGCAGCCCCTCTTGCCTTGCAACAGATCTTTTGCCCCCATTTGTCTTTTTCTTTCATCAGTTCTGAATTGTTGCATTTATTTTCATTCATGACTTGTTATTGCTCTTTATCTTACTTTCAGCAATGTTGCCTACATGACTGATTTATTTTCTGGGCTGCCTCTTTCTCCAGGATTAGTAGTTTGAGACTTATTATTTTGTTACTGTTAACATTGTTTTCAAAGGTTCATATAGGAAGTGAACTGATGTTTTATTTCATCCTGAGTGGATATTGCACATTACATCCAGATACTATGTATTTGTTTTATTTGATGGATAATTAAATATTATACTGTCGTTTCAGGTGAGGGCAGCCTCACTTACATGCTTTGCTGGACTGACTTTACCAGTATTCTCATCTTTTACTAAAGAGAACCAGGAGTTTGTTATTTCTTTATCTGTAAGTCATTGCATTTGATTTATATCTTTTGTCATTAACTTTTTTTTTTTCTGTAATTGAAGAAAAATAAATTAATGTGCTATTTGATTCTTCTGACCACTAACTAAATTTCTCCCGTCAGATCTCTGCAGCACGGAATGATCAGGTTTCACTTGTAAGATCAGCTGCTTGTCGTGCTATTGGTGTTATCGCTTTTTTCCCACAGGTTGTTTCATGGTAAATTGACTTATTGCATAAACTTGTGGTTTCATTTTTAAAGATTTTCTAACCAACCAACTGTTCCTTCATTCAATAATTTGAGTTGTTGACTTATTGCATTTATTTGTGGTTTCATTTTTAAAGATTTACTAGCCAACCAGTGGCTCCTTCATTCAATAATCTGAGTTGTTGACATATTGCATTAACTTGTGGTTTCATTTTTAAAGATTTACTAGCCAACCAATGGGTCCTTCATTCAATAATCTGAGTTGTTCAATTTACCAGTTCATCGGTGCTGAATGAGTTTATCAGAGCAGCTGAGTTTAACTCACATGATCCCACCACCTCTGTATTATATTCTACCTCTCACTTTTTTCTTCTTTCTAGTTTGGGCTTTTTTCTTGTTTATTCATTTAACTAAGTTACATAATGGTTGAAACCAATATTCAGGTCCGTATAACAGCTTCATGGGCGTTAGCCAATATATGTGATTCACTTCGTCAGAAAGCAACCACATCTCACTCTGAGTGTTCTTCAAGTAAATAAACTTACCTTGATCTAATATTTTATTTTTAGTATCATTTTTTTTAATCTCACATTTGACATCTGCAGCCCTAAAATTGGATCCTGAATCTATTTCTGTTCTTGTTGAGAGTGCTTTAAGGTTAACCAAAGATGGTGATAAGGTAAGGTTGTCAGACCCACATCTCATCCTAAAGATTTTCTAGCTGTATGTTTCAGTTTATGGATTTCCTTCTTCTTTATGTTGGACTAAATTTAACTCTTGCTTTATATGTGAAAAGTTTTGTACTTATGATTTTGTTTCCATGCCTCGGTTGTTACTCAAATTCCCTATCAATAATGGATTAGATGTATCAAGGTACTTATTTTTAACTTCACAATTCTGCTTGGGCAAACCTTTCTGCTTGTGAACGAGTATTTTAAGGATATTTTTACATGCCACCCCCTCATTTTCTAGAAGCACCTCATAACCTGTCAGTTTTATTTTACTTGCAGCCCCTGGAGCAACTTTTAATGTTTTAACTTGGGTTACGGGACACTTAAACGAATTTTTTACTTCTTTTTCCCCCGTTTTTTGCGATTCATGGTGGATGAGGTTAATTCTGATTTGTTTGTGTTCACTGAACATCAATGTTTTACCTGTTCGTTGCAAGTCTAGGTGTATAATATTGACCTGATATTATCTCTTTTTCTTTTTCTCGTTCTTCCCCCTTTTTTCTTTTGTTGTTGTTCCTATTATTGTTATTGTTGTTGTTGTTGCTTGATTTCTTTCTATCTCTGTTTTTCCGCTGGTTTTGCCACTTTTCTGCAAGTCTATGATGCATTAGTCGTTTAATTGATCTCACAGTGGTACACAAACTTTAACCTTATTGGAATTCTAGTTGACATTGAGAATTCACGTGTTTGTCATTGTAAACCTTTAGCAATTCTTTTTATTTTTTTTATTTGTCAGATCAAATCAAACGCTGTGAGGGCTCTTGGGAATCTTTCAAGGTTTATCCAGTTTAGTGATCATTCTTCGCCGAAAAATTTGACATCGAACTGCATAAACCTCTGCGACTCTGGTGAGGGATCAGTCAACTATTGGATAATGATTGTAAAGCCAACTTTGGGTTGAGGAGTTCAACTGATGCTTTGAAAGTGTCTGCTTTTATAGATTCTGACTGGCTGGAAAGAATGGTGCAAGCATTTGTTTCATGTGTAACCACTGGAAATGTGAAGGTTTGTTTTTTATCCCATCATATTGGCAAGCAATAGTTTTTTGAAAGGAGCCATCATTAGATGAAACTTCTGCTGTCCTTTGTTTTTTTTTTATTTTTTTTTTTTTTTTATTTTTTTAAATTATTTTATTTTTTATTTTTATATCAACAGCGGTCTTTCTGTTTATCTTTTTTTAATATTTTGGGAAAAATTTTACTTTTCCCAGTGATTTTCTAATTATCATTATAATGTTAATATGGAATGCATTGAATTTTTTCCAGGTCCAGTGGAATGTTTGCCATGCTTTGGGAAATTTATTCATGAATGACACAATGAAGCTTAAAAATATGTCTTGGTAACAGCTGCTCTCTTTTAATCAGGAATTGCATATGTTCAACAGTAAACTAGCAAAGCTTCCATATTCTGACTGAGACATTTCTTCTTCTTTTTTATGGTTGTAGTTGCGTTAGCCATCTGTTCTTTCTTGGCCAAGACTGAAAAATTACACAGAATGTGATAACGAAACAATATTATCAATTGAAGTGCGCGCGCACACACACACACACACACTCTGACTAAAAGCTTTAGGATATTGGTAAGAAATGCTAGGTTGCATTAAGAATATTAGAATTGCATGAGACACAATATAATGGATATGATCTTAAGATAAAGTTGGGTTAGTCAAGAAAGTCACTAAGGCCAGTTAGGTATTCATGTCAATAATGAAGAATAAAACTGGAGGTGAGAGCACCATTATCAATTGCATCAGTTATCTCATCAAAGTTTTGTTCACTGCACCTGTCCTTGTCCTTCTGGTCTTTTACATGGTCTCTTCTTTCCGGCAGTGCTGGTCTTCTGTCCTAGTATGTACATTATAGTTAGGATGCTCACCTTTTTTGGGAAGTGGAGAGTTTGCATTTCATTTGTTCTATTGTATTATATACCAAATGAGTTAATGAGTTATGGGATAAAAGTTTATGATTACAGATTGGCAGAACATGCAGAAATCTCTTTTCTCTTTATTTGAATGCAGGACTAACCCTCATCAATTTGGCAGGACATCGGCCGTTTACAGTATTCTTTTACTACTGCTACGTGATTCCACCAACTTTAAAATTAGGATACATGCAGCCGTTGCATTATCTGTGCCAGGATCAAGGCTTGGTAATCAACTACTGTTCTCCTGATATGATCTTTTTATATATATTTATTTTGATATGCATGATATAAGACATGGCTTTACTTCAAGAATTTTCTATCAATATAAAATATAACATATTATTCACTGTTCATGTTGCAGATTCGATATGTTAACTTGATTGATTATCTCATTTAGTGTTTTCATGGTTCTTCTGTCAATATCATATTTTCACTGTTCTGCTTAGCATGTAGCCTAGAGATTGTATGTTCGTCTCTTTATAGTCCAGTTTGGTATGTTCTGCTATTATCTAAAAAAAAAAAAAGCATGCACTGAGGAAATTCATCCTGCATGGACCCAATAATTTTTCCTTTTACCACTGCTAAATGAGGTAGAGAATATGTTTATCTAGCAGACTTCAATCATTTTGAGAATATTTTAAAAAGCTAATTAGCTGTATTATGCTTACCTGAAAGTCTTGAGCGCAATTTAAGGGCTTGTTATTGATTGTGAATTCCATGAGAGTGATACTATGCATTGTCCTCCTGTTTGTAATGTTGCAGTAATATTCTTATATATAATGTTGTAAGCTTTCATTATTTGTGCATTAATGCATACTATTGATTTCCCCTACTTTCATTGAACATAACGATCAACTATAATCATATCATTGTTGTACTTTGTTATTTGTAAAATGCAGATTATGGAAACTCATTTGCTGATGTTGTTCAAAGTCTAGTGCATGTACTTGAAACATTAAATTCAGATCAGACTTCAACACCATCGGGTTTCAAGTACAAGGGAAGTCTTGAGAAGCAGGTTGGATTTGTGAATCTTAACCCATGCATGAAATTATATGACATTCTTTCCTTGGTGGAGTTGGTGAATCACTGATTTTACAGGTTACTTTGACCTCTTTACATGTGCTTGGCTTTGCATCCAGTGAGGATGATCAGGCTTTAAAGGATTTTTTAATCAAAGTAAGTGAATTTTCTCCTAGGATAAGCTTTTTTCCTTTAGCTGCTATATATTCATATTGTCTGCGACTTATAACTTGTGATAGAATGGATAGGTACACAAACAAATCAACTCTTACAAAAACCCTGTGGTACAACATTTATTTGTTTACTTAGTGTAGTATTTGATACACATGCTTGATAGACGGTATTTAAATCACCTTTGTGAGCTGAAAAAAATCATATTACAGAAGGGAAACAAACAACAAAATATTATTAAGGTTATTTTTTCATTCCCGGCCATAGGCATTAGAGTTTTTGCCAGCTTAACAAGTAATGAGAAATATAATATATTTACTCGGAAAAGAATGTCAGTTCTAAGTTTGTAAAATTCATAGCTATGTTGAGTAATGCAGAGTTAACATCTTGTTATGCGTAAATTTGATCATGTATTTAAT
Source organism: Dioscorea cayenensis subsp. rotundata (assembly GCF_009730915.1). Taxonomy (NCBI): domain Eukaryota; kingdom Viridiplantae; phylum Streptophyta; class Magnoliopsida; order Dioscoreales; family Dioscoreaceae; genus Dioscorea; species Dioscorea cayenensis. The sequence goes on along the minus strand of NC_052471.1, from coordinate 835,216 downwards.
TGTAGAAAGCAAGTTTTCTGGAAGACTGGTTCAAACTCCTAAGTGCTTCCCTGATGGAGGTTGCAAATCAACCCTCATCAAGTAAAGAAACATCCTCCGTAGATCAAGAGGATATATACATCCCACACGCTCTAAAGAAAACCAAGTTACTGGCAGCGGCGAAATCCTTGAGCAATATCTATACCAGTAGTAAACGGCAAGGCCTTGCTCAGAGATTTGTGAAATATGTTGATAACTTGGCGGAGGATTCGTGATCAGTGATCACCTTGCTAAACCACCATATTTTATGTATGTCGTTATAAACCACCATATTTGATGTATCTCGTTATAATAATTCAATGTTCTTCATGTGCTGTTGTCCACTTCATGAACACTGATTTCAAGTCACACATTGTATTTGTACATATGTAGCTACGGACCGTAATTATCTCTTATCTCTCGTGCATGTATATGAGCAATCAGTGGCCATCTATGCGAGTGACCCCACCCCCCATTAATATTTGTTTTGCTTCTTTAGAGGGTTTATGGTTGTGGAAACCTTTACTTGTAATAGAAGCAATTTTAAGTTAATCACGTGCAAGTAAAAATTATGTATTTTAATTTACATTATTGTTGTTTGATTTGGTGTAATTAAAAATGTTATATTTACTATTATATTGTTTGGTTTGATTTAATTTGATGGATATTATCATCATGAAATAGTAAGATTATCTCATTATTTATGATTAATATTAGTTATTTAATATTTTCTATAAATTTTTAATCGGGGTAATATGTTTTAATTTTATGTTTAAAATTAATTAATTAAGTTGAAATGAGTATATGCTTAACTATATTAAGCAAAAAATGACAATGAGAATAAAGCTTTAAATACAAGAATCTCTCGTTAATTTACACCTAAAATGATATGAGACACAGAACTTTGTTCTTTACTTTGCACCAGGAGTTGATTTGGTTGTCTCAAATGATGCCTTGAAGACCTGGAAATTTTAGTATGCTAATTGGTATACTGAGAGGGTGGTTTTCATTTTAAAGAAAAACTCTGATAGAAGCTCGCTTGCTGGCTGAAAGAACCCTGCCTTTGTCTGAAAACATAGACAAAACTTATCTAATTTGAAGTCTATGATGAAATGAGCAATCAGTGGCCATATGTGCGAGTAAGTAACCCCAACCCCATTAGTATTTGTTTTGTTTTTTTGGAGAGTTTATGGTTGTGTAAACCATTACCTGTAATAGAGGTAGTAACTCCAAGAAGCAATTCTATGACAGTGCTAGTATTATTGTAGTCAATAGTAAACAGAAGATTTTAGTAGCCATTGTAAATAGAAGTCAGTGATGCTTAGCCGGCGGACAATTATTATTAAATATGGAGATGATTTGATGAAAAGCTTACCACTGTGTGTGCATTGATCATTTTATCCTGAAGCTCCTGAAGCTCATTACTGATACAAAACAGGTAAGAATGCATTACAAATTTCATCCATGCACACTCACTGGCCTGTAATAAAAATAGTGTGTACATTAAATCAGTCAGCATTTCATAAAATACTGTTTCCTTTTTCATCTAGCATTTGAGATAAACGTTTGATTTACAAAATTTCCTATAATAAGCACACTCATATTTAGGCTTCTTGAAGCCATTTCTCTAGCTTGGCCTCTTGGTCAGATTTGAATTTATCAAAAGTATCACCCAACGCTGCGGGTGCGCCCGTCATCATCTCGCAAATGCCTACTACTGGACTCTTGCTCCTCATGTTTATCATTTATAAAATTGCTTGATAAAGGCAACTCTTCTACATCAACATTAACAAGATTCTGATTGGTTCCACAATCAGTTGCAGATGTTGTAATCTTATTTGAAGTATGAGAGTCAGCATTAGGCTCAAATTTTACGCTTTCAAACGGCCCCTTGTTTGGGGGAGACCATTTGACGCCAGCAACTTTCTGCTTCGCTGAATTGAAGAAAGTGGAGATGTAATTACGTCCACTTTTACTGTCATCCTGGTTACTGCCTGCATAAGCATCAGAATCTGTTGCCCAGTTTGAACTGCTTCTGTCTGTATAAAAACCAGACAATGGATTTTGGATCAACCTGGATCAGATTCTCACAATACATCAGCTGATACTTAAAAAAACTAACTAGCTTGTTCTAGCTTTTAACAACTTAAAATAATGATGCATTGTAGAAAGATGATCAATTAGTAATTTCTGGTACAATGGAACAGCCAAGACCAGACTTCGTGCAAACTTATTGAGAAAGATGTCACACACAATCATACTGATAACGGAAAAACATAATTTGTAATGTGATAATCAAGACTTAAGTTCATGCTGGCAGTTCAAAAAAACAAAAATACAAAAGATATATACATATACATATATGTTCCATACGGTCCTTTTTACTTCTCCCATTTTAGAGGTTCTCTTTGGTCCTTATTAGTTGGCCATTTTGAAAATTTGTGAAGTATTAAATATTATTATTATTTTTTTCAAATGTACCCTTTATATTTAATATACTTCAACTCCCAATAAATTATAAATGAGAAAGACTGTAGTTCATGCAAGTTAATTGAGATAGCATAAACACACAACCATCAAAGTGAGATTAAATGCCATTACAAAGTGAATGGTGTTAGCGGTGATATTAAAAGCGCAAAAAATGCTCGCTTAAGAGCCCAAACGACGCGAGATGAGACTATAGCACCTCATAACGAACTAGGCCAAGCACCATCAAAAAAGCACTGCCTAAGCAAGCGCTTCAGCTTCAGCCCAAGTGCAGGGCAAAAAAAAAAGGCAAGAAAAGTCCTGCCTTTGTTAGTTTTCTCTTTTGTTTTATACATTTTTAAATGCTTTTTAGGAAAAATATATTATAAAATAATAAATGTTGTTTAAGAAATATAAACAATTATACTTGAAAAGTGTAGTTATCTATTTTTAAAAAATAAATTAAAGCAACTTTTTGGAATATAGAGAGACCTTTTAGGAGTGAATAAAACAAAGAAATATATTTAAAAAAAAACAAGAACTTCATAAGAAAAGTAAAGCAAAGACTAACAGGGTTAAGAGTTAGATGATGATTAGACTAGAATTAAGATTCTAAATTGGGTCTTACGTACTAAACTAGAAAGTTTGGATTGTCTTTATGGTTTTATGTTAATAATTTTATTTTGGTTCTTCAATATTTTGTGTAGATGATTATTATATTAATTTAAGTTCAATCTTATGCAATTCCAATGTTCTCTATATACTTTTTTTGAATAGGGCTTCATGTTGCTCAAGCGAGCACCTCAGGTGGCGCTCACCGTCTTAAGTGATTTACTTTCTCATCGCCTCAAGGGCGCTTAGCACTTTTAATTACACTAGGTGTGCGCCTCAAATGATTTACATTCTCATCGCCTCAAAGGCGCTTAGCGCTTTTAATTACACTGGGTGTTAGCAGATCTATTTATCCTTAAAAAGGATTTGACTACTACAATATAAATATTTTGCAAAGTTGGAGGACACAACAATGAACATCAACTCCAAATCTTTTGACATTATTATAGATTTTAGGTCAAACTCTTCATATCTTCTGCTAATATAGGTCTCCGTTCTATATTCTGTAGCTTCAAATAAAATATGGAGGTAGTAATATTCTGTAGCTTCAAATAAAATATGGAGGTAGTAAAGGATGAGCATCTAAATTGTAAATGGCAAAGAAACAATAATACATAACAAATCAAGGACTTAGATAATAAATAAGAAGGCTAAGTGGCAGAAATCCCAACCAAGCCTTCATGTTGAAAAAGCCTAAATGAAGCAAAAAGCCAAGGCATAATAATTGTCAAAAGGTCCAACAACAGTTATGACAGGCAAAAAATTATACAAATTCATTTAATATTCAAAACAAAGAAAGAAATGACTCCAAAACATATCCTTCAAGTAGAGGAAAACAGTAAAGGTATCTTACCCTCTCTTTGGTTGCGATGTTGACATTATAAGTAGAGATCTATTTATGTCTTGAATCATGTCATTAGCAATAGAAAGTCCACATTCTGACATTGAATTCACAACATGGATGGAGTCCTCAATATCTTCTGTATGCAAGGTTACTTCATGTATCTTCTCCATGACCTTGTCCTGAGAAAGTAAAAACACATTTATTTGTCTTATGATAAGCTGGATGAGAAGGACATGAGACAAGTAAATCATGCATAGCAAAAGCCTGTACAGTATTGATCACTCATGATCTTTACAAAACAAACCATAGTAGTTAAACTTGCAAACTCATTACAGATATTTTAAAACAATCCTTTTAACAAATGTAGGATAAAAAATATCAATCTAGTCAAATTGTTGTCATTAAGGTAATTTGAACCTATATAAGCTAGCTAATATACCATCAACATACATAGGTTCATGCTATCAGATGACAAATTGACGCTAGTCACAATGTCCATACTAAAATGGAGAAGGAGCTTAAGAAGCAAGTGGCACTGTGGCAGTCACTTCAATTAGGCATAAGGTTAGAGAGCATAGCTGCAAAAATAGAATGCCTACAAGTCAATAACTATGATGAGTTGAAGGTAAGATGAAATGGAACCTATGAAAAACAAAAGATCAACTTGTTTTGCAAGCTTCAGAGCATTAGAAATCCACAAAAAAAAAAGGGGGAAAAAGTGTGAATGTGCACATTTCGATCATTTCCCTTTTGTTACAACATTTTACCCTCATGGAATTTTGACTATTTCCTACATTTCATCTTTAATTATATGATTTAAAATTAAAATATAATTCTGTGTTTAATCTGCCCAAATGAATCAAGATAGCGAAACAACAAAATATATATCATATGGGTATCCACACAACTTTTTCAAACTTGATAACATTTGATACCACCCCAACAAAGGGCAAAGGCAATTATGATGTGGAAGTAAAAGATCCCAGAATCTAGTAACTACCAATTAGAATTGGTTTAAAGTCAAATCTTCAAGAATCAGTATTTGATACAAGACCAAGACAATCAAAGCAACATACAATCATTACCATATGTGCAAGGAAGTTACTTAAAGGTATAAAATAGATTCCTCACAGGGACGATATACTAATAAACAATCACCTTATTCTCGAGTACCAAAAACTACAATTTTATTTCAACAGAATTCTAAGTTAAGCAACTAACAAGAACAAGTAAATCGCATATCTATAGTAAATCATTCCACAAAAAATTAGACTGATACTGACAACGCTAGTACTTAATTAACAATGACTTTCAAGAATCAGAATAAACGCTTTTGATTGACAATAAATTTCAAGAATCGCAATAAAACCCTTTTGATTAACAATAATTTTCAAGAATCACAACAATCCCCTTCTGATTAACAAGTAAACTATCAACTCATATGAATCAACATACAAAAACAACAGAAAAAGAGAAGAACAAGGGTACCTTGACACCAAGGAGGTAAGGCATGGAGGTCTGGGCATGCTGCTGGACAAAAAAGAGCCCAACCGAAGGCTCGTTGGCAAGATACTTGATCATCTCGTCTACGCCCTCCTTCACTGCACCCCTGGAACTAAAAACTCAGTATCCTCAAAACGAAACATGGAAACCCTAAATCCAAATCAAAAGAAAAACTTTGGAGAAGAAGAGGATGACGAACCGTCCATGAAACCATCGACGGGGGAGAGATCATGCATCGTGGAGCTGGAGAGAAAGAGATCATCACTGATCGATGATCCTTCGAGGAATAAAGAAGAAGAAGACACAATAAATAATGAGAAGAATAAAAGAGGCGGTTGGGTTTGTAGAAAAAAACAAGCGTTCACAGAAGCCTACCTTCTAGTCATTCATGGATGATGCTTTTCTTGGTTTTTTCCTCTTTTTTATTGGTATATATGGCTAATTATATACAGGTCCCTCACGTATTTTTCTTACTGATAAGTCCCTGGACTTTCCTTTCTGGGTTTTTTTAAATGCCGTGAATTTTTTTTAATATACCTTTTTTTAAAAAAAAAAAAAAATTTGACTTTATAGGGCGTGAGAGGGTGATATGGGAATTCTATTTGCTTGTAAAAATGACAAGATTTGAACTTGCTATGAATCCTCAGTCAAATAATAAACCCTACTATATTTTTTTTTCTTCCACCGTAGTAAATACCAGGTTTGAGACATCTAAAAAGTTTTTATCAATGCTGATAAAAGGTAAATAATAATTAGAACTAACAAAAAATTACTATCATGTCAACAACCACCCTCTTTAGACATTGTGGACTTTGATCTATTTACAGCACACATATATATATATATATATATAAAGACATTCCAGCTACCGGGAGAATGAATGATCATGTAATTGAGCACCCAACAATTTAACATAGTTCTCACAAGAAAAGAAATTATTGATTATTGTTAAGCAAAATGAAAATTTTGTTTTGTTTTATTTTCTTTTCCCAATTTGTAATCAATTGCAGCAGCAGCAGCAGCTAGACAACATATATAGCTTCACAACTGGCTAAACATGCAGCATGGAATGATCTCCATGATCCTCAAATTACAGAGACAGTCAACGGTTACCTCCAATTCAACATTCACTCTTCAGTGTGGCTCTCCCAACACTAAAATCAGGCTAAAAAATAATGTGAAAAAACAATACAAATGATTCGCTTGATTGATCTACAGCCATCTTCCAACCCCCAAGATTGGTCCTCATCAATACAGCACTCAAATTTGCACATCAGGCAAAAAGGAAGAGGTTATAAAACAACAAAGATATTCAAATGGCCTGATGAAATTTATTCAAAAAAAGCCTGCAAAATTGGAGAAAACCACCATTTTTTTAAAGCAGCATTGAGTGTGGATTCTCAATGTAGCCCTTGAATGCTTTGAGCCATTCCGCACCAATTGCACCTAAAAACACGGACGAAAGCAGAGAGTAAGACCACAGCGGCAGGTGAAAAATGGAGTGGGAATTAAGTTAGAAGAAATTTTCAACATTATTGATCATAGAACATACCATCAATCACACTATGGTCACAGCTCAACGTGACAGACATGAAGGAACCAAACTCGTATTGATCGGGACCAGCACCAGGTATCACCCTTTTCTCAGCTGTGCAAAATCCATGAAGACAGAAAATATAAGCAAGTCGCCTAGTTTTGATTTAAAAAACATATGCAATGGTGTGTTTTTAAGCAAAATCATTTCATAAAATTGGCAAGCTGATAACAATGAGACCAAGTTTCTCAATAGCATGTTATTGCTGCCAAAAAATAGTCACCTAACAGAGAATCCTTCGCGGGAAGGGCAGACAGGCACATAGGTGAATCAACAAAATAGATGCTAAGTTGGGGAGAGCTTATTCATCCATCATAATGGAAATTTAACAAAAGTAAAGAATTACCAGAGCCAACAGCAAGAATGCCTGACTGAGGAGGATTTATAATGGCGCAAAATTGTTTGATTCCAAATGGTCCACCCAAATTTGACACTGTAAATGTTCCTCCCTGCAGAGCAAACTCAATTTGAGCTAATATGAATATGCATTCATGGGAAAGTGATTCCTAAGTATCCACTCACTTCATAGTCTTCTGGTTTCAAACTGTTATCTTTTGCTTTCTGGGCCAGATGCTTCACTTCTTCAGCAATTGTAGACAGCCCCTTCTTGTCTGCGTCCTGCAATTTAGACTAGCTCATACTATTGTCCAGAGAAACTAAGACTTCAATTCATGAGGTGATGCTACTACTTACCCTAACAACTGGAACAAACAATCCGTGATCAGTCTGCACAGCCACATTGACATTTATGTTATGATGCCTGCATAAATAACCACCACAAGTATTCAATCACAAACCTAACATACCATAAAATAATTAAAACATCATCAGCATGAAGTTAACCTATATCAATAATATGAAAAATTCTCTTGTAAACGTGTCGGTGAGTTATTCTTGGCTTCTTATGTATTTACGACTGTTCTGTAGTTTCCAATTACTTGTGTAATGTAGTATTCAAACATGTCAACATGACTGGTACTATTACAGTTTTTTCGTTTTTGTGCTCTGAATATATCATCATCCATATTTACCAACAGCATTTTCTAAAATCTTCTTTGCACAAATTTAACATCTGTGACCCTTGGCACTCTTAATATCCAACACTCCTGCCCATGGAGACAAGGCAGGGCAAGGCTAGGTTGATATGATATCTAAGGGCCTTGAACTTTTCCACCATACTATCAGAAATTGAAAATTGATCCATGATCTAACCAAGTATCCCCAAGTGTTTCCATGTTGTGTCCTGCTTTTGACAATACAGGTAAGAAACATAGCATAGATCTGATTATAGCAAGGATGTTAAATTGATAATTAGATGAATTAATTGCCGTGGGATGAAATGATAATTGCAGCTTGCTGGCAACATTCATAAAAACAAAGGAGAGGATAACCAACAGATAGAAAAGGCTACAAAAGTGAGAAAATGTAAGTTTTAAAAGGGAACACAAAGCATTGACGACTATAGGATCCAAATCATAAAAAATTGTGTCTTAAATGTTCAAATAATGTTCCAAAAATGGCTTACTGGCGAATGAAATCGTTCATCCAAGAACTATTGCACTGAGGAACCTTGCGAAGAGCCAAAGCAACAGCCTGGAGCAAAAAAAAAAATCAATGATTAAACATCAGAATATCATTCAATTCAATTTTCCGAGTTAAGAAGGAAACCAAGATAAGACAAACTTGTACAGAAGAAGAATACTCACTAGCTGTGATTCATTTCTAGCATGTCACCAAATAAATTTTCAAAAAGTTATGGGAAACAGAAAACCAAAAATTGCGAAAGTTGAAAAAGATTGGTAGTAATTATCCACTAATTAGGTTCAAGATTTTCATGTAATTCTGTTTTTTTTTTCTGGAAGACTGCAGAAGATGGTGTAGGACTGAGGTGCCTGGCCATTTTGCTGATCTCCCACACCTCATTTCCACCTGAATCTCTTGCAATATGAAAACAACAAGCACAAGGCCACTGGTTGCACGGAGAGTTCCTTCTTACAAGTTACAAATAAACCCATTTAATGGTTCTCTCTTTGGGAATGGATTTTCTCGACTTCTTCATACCTATTGCTAATAACAATTCTCGCAGCTGTTTCAAACCGTTTCTTTTTCTACAGATACTAAGCCCACATAGTAACTCCACCCAACAAAAAAAATAAAACAAACAAATAAAAACAAAAACAAAAACAAAACAAAATGTATGACTTAAATGGAGTTCTAGAATGGTAAATCAGTTAACAACCCCCAATATTTTTCTTATTTATGTTACATAGACAGGGTAGTACTTTAATAATATCTATCCTCCTGTTGTGAGGTCAAGTGCTTGCATCTCAATAAGAAGAAAGCAGTCAGATGTACTGCCAAGTAGGCTCACATATGGCCACGCTCATTTCTATTTATGATTAACCATTGAATTTTGGTACTTAATTCATATAAAACACCCTCTACTCAATGATTTAATGTCCCATAAATGATTATTGATGCTTAAATCAGATGTTGCTACAAATTGATCTCTATGGTTAATTAGAACAAATAAAAATCTTCTAGAATGAAATCAAAACTATTATAAATGTGTTAATAAAAGCATTAAGCAAAGGCAAAAATAATTACTAATTATTTTCTTGCCTTCCTATTTTTCTAATTCATTAAAATATGTAATATTTATACATTTACATGCACTATTTAAGGCTTTGATCTACATTAAATATATTATTTTAAACAATGCGTAAGTTACTACATAAATTTTAAGTTCTGTCCAACAAAGAAAATTTTATTTAATATTTAACAAAGATACCGGTTATCCAACATTTAAAAATGTACAAGGAAATCAATTCAAGCCATGTGACAATTTTTTTTATATTTGATTATGGTTCAGAACAATATGCAAGTCCAGTTGTGCTAACCAGCTAAACAAGTGTAGTATGAGGAGGGTATTAAGTGTGCAAATTTATTTACAATCCTTAAAATAGCCATTAAAACCTGCGCATGAAGCAGTAACTGCTGGATAATAGCAACAAGAATGTTAACTGATAGAAAACTAACCTTAATAACTAGGTCATTCACAGAAATCCTTTTTCCACCAGAGGACTCCTGCATAGAGTTAAGTTCACTGCGTAACCTGTGTCACCGAACATGATGATTTTTTTATCCAACATTAAACAACTTTTATATATCATCAAATCTTAATAAAAATTATGGACACTCACTTCATGAGTTTATCCACTTGGGTGTCTACAGTTAAATAGTAATGAGGAATAGTCTGTTTGGAAAGCAGCAATCGTGAAGCCGTGATCTGCAAGAACGGATCATCAAACACAAAAAATAAAAAATTGATGCAGACAATAACACAGTCAGTGGTACAATTAAATCAAAGTTGACAGTTACCTTTCTTATCTGGGAAATTGGGATATCTGAATAGTCTGATACTGGAGCTCCTGTTTTATCCTTCTTCTGTGTAGGTACACCCTTCGCACTTGATGCTAAATCAAGGAGAGATGCATAAGAGAAGTATGCGGCAATACATGCAAAAGAGTCAAAAGTAACAGCATGAAGAACTTCATGTGAAGGAGCAAGAACAATTTCATGTGGGGTGCTAGATTGCAGAGCTTTGCGTAATAATTGCAGAAGAATATGGCCATTATGGACTAAATGCAAATGCAAGAACAAGTCATTTGATTTGCTAAGAAGTTCATGTGAACAGTGCAAAACAATTAAGATACACTTCAAACCATCCACTCTTGCTTGTGTAGTTGGAACAGAAAAATCTAACGGATAATTTAAAAATATTAAGCAGTTGACTGATGGTAGAATGTTAAGAAGCCTACATATTCCTTGCGATACAAAAAATTTGGTTCTAAAGCTATTACTAATCGTACACCAGAAGAAGCAGATACTATGATATCACTCTTTAGATCTGTATGTATGATGTGATCAAACTTATCTAAAAGGCATGCAGTTTTCATTCCCAAACTTGAAATATTTAGCATCACTTATTTAAATTAATCCAAACACAAGACACATAGAAATAAACAATTGCATCCCCATTCCAGAAAATTTTATCTAAGATTTCAGTGGTCTGAGACAATTAAAAAAAAATACCTAAGTAGTCCTCAATATCAGCCTTCAAGATGCGGCCATCAGGACCAGTTCCTTTTATGTTTGAGAGAGGAACCTGATTTGTGTTGGACAAAAAAAATAAATTGTCTTGAATAAAAATAAAAAAGCAATCACCACTGAAACAGAATTTCACCATTAGATTAATAACTTAACGGCTTACATTGTTTTCTTCAGCCAATTTTCTTGCAAGAGGACTAGAGAAAATACGATCATCCCCATGAGGAACTTCTTCAGTTTTTGAGACTGTTGGTTTTGGCTCAGGGGCTTTAGCAGGCTCTGGTACCTCTTGTTTCGGTGAGCTTGGCTCAGATGGTGCTGTAGTTTCAGCAGGTTTTGCAGAAGTTTTATAGTCTTTAAACTTCTCAATGTCACCTTCTTCTTCCACAGTTATACAAATTATCTGGTAAGGGATGAGATAAACAAAGCTGTAGGGAGCACCTTTAAAGGAGATAATATCAATTAAAAAAACTTTAACATCACTAAAGCTGTTAGGAGCATAGTGGAGCAACAATTTTAACCAACAAAACAAAATGGCAAGAAGTTTTTTAAGAAGAAAAAACATATAATCTGGATTTGCAAAATTTGAAGAAAACAAGAAATTACTTCAATTTGTGCAGTATTTGCATACAAGACATAGTTTGAATAGGCTTCCAGGCAACAACAGTCATAAGCTATAGTAGACGTCCAAAAGAAATATATGCTAATATTGGGAGATAGCCTCCATTATTTGTGTTAGAATGGCAAATCGTGAAGTTCAAAAAGAACAATAAGTCAACCCTCTGCACTAGACGTACTTGACATCACTACAGGTGAAGGATACAGATGAAGCGAGGCAAAAAAAACAAAAACCATCAAAGACAAAAAAACAACAGAAAATGATAAAAATACGACAAAGCTTAAGAATCACTATCTAAAATTTAGTAATACTAGTTAATATACAAATTATGCAGTGAGAATTAAAAGAAATTCTAAATTTCTGATTCCACTCAGCTTCATTTCAGCACTCTGAATTTTAATTTCATTAGATTTTACATCGAGTTTTATCTTGAGCCTATGAAATTCTCATGCTTAGTTCATGCTATCTTGGTCTTTAACTTTAGCCCTCCAATACAGTTGGAACTTGAAGGAGGTGATTGACTATATTCAAGAGGATTTCTCAACCATATAATTTTGATATAACACTTGCATATACATATTCACAAAAATTTCTTTTAGATGATGAGTTTGCTGAGTTTATGAAATTCAATCCAAATACTCAGCCTGAAAATTTTTCAGCACCCTCACCAACTAAAGTAGACACACTTAGGGTCCATTTGATAAGCAAAAAAATGAGGGATAGGACAGCACAAACTCTCTGTCTCTTGTTTGATTTGCAAATATGTTTAGGGTATAGCACAACAACGTGTTTGAGTACAGCACAAGTTGGAAAAAAAATTGTCCCACCAAAACCACGGTACAAGTTTTAGTTATGGGACAGCACAACAAAAGTCAATTTTACCCCACTTTAAATCCAAAAATTACAATAATTAACTAAAAACGCATTCCATCCAAAAATTTACAGTTGTCATTCAACGTTCTATCCGATCTAATCCACGGCCGTGAACCTCCTTCTCCCGGCCTTCCCTCCGCCGCGGTACTTTCCTTTTCAAATCTCTCTCCTCTTCTCTTGCCTTTCCCCTTTTTACTTTCTATTCTCTTTGAGAATTCTAGGGTTTCCGGGTATCTTTCAAGATCTACCGGTCTTCTTCTATGCCAATTTTTTAAATTTATTTATTAAATAAAAAATGATTATTATGTTAAGATTCTTCTTATCTCTAATTATAATAAACTTATTTAATCTTGTGAATTATAGTTAAAAATATCAAGATAATTAGTTTTTTTAATAAGATAAGAAATGTTAACAAAATTTATAATATATTTTTCATAAATAATTATTAGTTAATATATTTAAAATTTTAAAAATATATTTGTGCCAAGTAATTAAAAAAAAAATTTTGGTTAATTTTCTTATTCCACAATACTATAGGAATATATAAAGGGTATTATAGTAATTTTATATTTAATTGTGTTATATTAATTTGTGTTGTCCTTTGAATATCAAACATGGCACAGGACAAATACTTGTGTTGTACTACAAGCACTTGTGATGTGTTGTACTCTTGTGCTGAACCTTTGTGCAAATCAAACAGACCCTTAAAAAAACACACACACACACATCCTTTAAAAGAGTCATTATAAGCATAATATCACAAATCATTGAGAAAGCTTACAATTATACAGACACTAAGATACCTTTACTACCTACCAGTCACACCAACAACATGATACATTTTAGAAAGAAAAGCAAAACCAAAGTGGGACATACCTCACCGACTTTTATATCTTTAGCCCCATCACCATGTATTATCTTAGCGATATAGCCTTCTTCCATACATTCCATCTCCACAGTTGCTTTATCCTGAACAACACATGATGATAGCCTCAGAAGTGCCAATGAGCAAAATCAGGAGAATTCATGCTTCAAAAGAAACTTTCTTTTTTAATCTTTACAAAAATGGATGACAAGGTCATACAGTTTCAACTTCACAAAGTACTTCACCAGGGGAAACTTTATCGCCTTCCTTCTTAAGCCACCGTGCAATGTTTCCCTAATTGCATATAATAGTATGCAAGTTAAACAAATATAACACTAATAAATGCTGACCAAAGTTATTTAAGCCAAATAGCATTTCCTACCTCTGTCATGGTTGGAGAGAGTGAAGGCATCCCAATTTCTTGATGAGGAGGGAGCTCTGTTATAATGACAAAATATATCAGGTTAAATAATAATCACGTCTATCAACTCTTCTTGATAGGAGAATAACGAGTTAATATAGTAAGAATCAAAAACTTATTAAAAAACAAAGGAAATGAATACCAATAGCAGTATTATTCAAAGAAAGGAAGCAAAAGCATCTAAATAACTGAATAAAATTTCAGACCAACCTAAACTATGTCTTCGTCATGCTTTGAAGAAAAACTAACTAATTTAAGCGATATATGGGACGCAAACTGAAAATCAAGCATAGGTAATCCAAATCAGAGGGGATTTTCAGGGTCTAGTGCCGACAGACAAGTTGAATATTCTAATCATACTACAAATAATCATCTAATTTCTGATAGCATGTCTTTGCACTTAAAAGACAATAATTTGTCAGTACATGGAAAGGTGAGTATACGCATATTAGTAATATGTATACACATGCATGCGTATATAAAGGCACAGATGTGCGTGCATGTGCATGTGTCTGTGTGTCTAATACTTATGCAGGAAGTTAGAAAATAAATAAATCAAAAACCTACTACATTGCAGCAGGAAATAGATACATGACTAATTCAGAGAACAGTTATGATTATTCAAGTAGAAGCACAAGCAATGGACAAGAGAGATTCAAGTAAGAATGTATGCAGATACTATTGCTTCAGTTCATGATAGAAGTAACAGAAAATTGAGTTTTCCTATGGCTTTGGATTGAACTCAAAAGGAAACGAGGCTCTGGAGGATGGATAAATATTTGATGCTAGATACAATTACTAATCAGAGAGCATTCTTCAGAAAGATATAATTTGATTAAAGAACAAATAAATCCAATTTGTAGCTATATGATATATATGATACAGCAAGCTTTTCTTGGAGAAAGAGATTTTAAAAAAAAAGAGGAATTGTATAAAAATCAATTCTCTTTTATTTTCTTTTCAATTGACATTTTAAATTTACTCTAGTAAGTGAACAAGGTAACAGATGGAACAGCACAACATTGGAGAGCTACACTGTAATATATTTGGATGATCAGTCATTTCTGAAGATATCATACTGGTCAACCTAAAAAGAGAAAACAAAAGCTAATGTTTGCATTTAGCATTACAAACCAATCACAGACAAAAATGAAGAATACCATTATCTATGAACTATTGATACATCATTTGTGATTATCAAACAAGTATTTTACCTGAGATGCTTGAAAATCCTCTCCTTAATGTTGTTTGCAAGCTGATTATAACACAACAATCAAAGATTATGTGCTTTGAACTGAAACATGATAACTTAAGTTGCAGCAGAAGTCTACACAAACCTTGAGAAACTATGGGACAAGCTCATCCTAGCCATTGGAATACTCCCATTCATATTTGTTCTTGCAAAAGATTTGGAAATCCCTTCGGAAGATGCCTACATGAAGAACATTAAAGAGAAAAATATTCTCACAATAAATATAAGAATCTCACAAACAAACTCAGAGAAGTGAGAAAAGTATCACCTTAAATAGGGAAAAATCTTTCCCTATGCATCTATTTTCTTTTCCAGACAAGCCGCATTGACGGCCCTTTAAAATATCTGCAAATTGATAGCATTAGCATCACTTAAAGCATTGCAAACAAATCCCTGCCACTAGAATGAATGGTTTAGACTGATAGTTATGATGCACCCTTTCACCCAGAACTTCTCCAAACAAACACATGCAAGAAAAAAACAAACATTAATCACGAATGAACAAGGAAAAGCTGTTTAGTTGCGCGTATATGGAAACTTTAAATTATAAACCAAATAAATAAATGCGAGGAATGAATATAACTGGACAAAAAGCTGCAAGGACTTACAAAGATTGAATTAGAAATAATATGATCCATTAGTTAAAGCCAAAGACAATTACATTGCTATGCAAGCATGATAAAGAGAAGGGAAAATATAAGACAGCGAAAGAGAAATGCCTTACCATTTCCTTTGCCAGCATAGGAACTACCATTTGTTGAAAAATATCTACCCAGAACGGAAGCCTCGGATGATAGAACACTTTGCCCATTACAGAACTGCATCATCAGTAAAAAAGAATATAATCATAAGAAATCAAATAAAATTCAGATATTAGAATTACCACAGCCATTAAATATATAAGCAAAAGATGGAAAACAACTTCAAGAAAATCTTAAGAATAAGAACAGACAGATGATATTTTCACAAACCCTATTGTAATGGCTAACAGAATTCATTTTATAAAACACAAGCTCCAAAAATTCAAATTTCATACTTAAGATGTGACCATAGATCCAGCTAGCAACAATCCCAATTCCAAATTCAGAAACTCTCTACGTATTAATCGTAAGCAAACACACAACACATCCAAGATCCAAGACAACAACAATAAGCAGGAAAAAAAAAAGAAAAAAAATAATAATAACCATCAAGAAATGAACAACCGAAGATCACGGACGGATGAATCCAAATCAAATAGCAAATAATGGATTCAAGAAAACAAAAAAACACAAGCAGCATCAAATGCGAGACCTTGCGCGAGTGGCGAATGATACGAGAAGCAGACGACATCGGATCGGTGGCCGCTGGCGATGCCTGGCGATCGGCAGAGTTAGGGCAAAGAAAAGATTCAAGAACCTAAAACTTCGTTTTTGGTAAAAAAAGAGAAATAGAGTTAGAATAGAGAGAGACCTGAGATGGGTGGTGTGCTGCGACACCGGTGAACCGGTGAGAATCTTGTGATGGTGTGTGGTGCTTCAGAGAGATTGGTGGCGTATGACCGGTGAGGCGGTAACTCAAAGGAGCCGGGTGTGATTTTAATATGGCCCGGTCAACTTACTCCACCATAACACATCATAATTGGAAATAAACATTTTTATTTATTTTTGTTTAAGAGAAAGTTCACTTAAATTCAGGAGTATTTTGCATAAAAGAGATATTATTATGGAGATAATATACTTTGAAATTTGTAATAAACTTACTCAGCAATGTTTTTGTATAGTAATACTTTTTTTTTTTATTTATGTAAAGTTGGAAATGGGTGGTGGCCTGAAATGGCAGTAAAATATTTCTTATATGTAACCATTTACAGTGCTATTTATTCATAAAAATATTCAAACAATAGTATGAATTTAAGCTGGGTTAAACATTATTTTACAAAGGACCATCTATCATTCACATTCCAGACTGTCTTCAGAAGACTAGGCACAGTAAAAACACACATACTAATTTAACAAAGGAAAAAATAAATTAGAGATCATGAGTGAGGTTTGGTGCTACC
Source organism: Dioscorea cayenensis subsp. rotundata (assembly GCF_009730915.1). Taxonomy (NCBI): domain Eukaryota; kingdom Viridiplantae; phylum Streptophyta; class Magnoliopsida; order Dioscoreales; family Dioscoreaceae; genus Dioscorea; species Dioscorea cayenensis. The sequence continues at coordinate 817,998 of NC_052471.1, read as the reverse complement.
TAAAACAGAAAGCCTGTTCTGTGGATTGGATTCCAGTTAAACTTTCAACCATGAGGACTTCACGGTAGGTGAAAACACAGTTACAGTTTTACAAACAGTGAAAAAAAAAGAGATAAAAAAGGAGAGAAAACTGAATCTCACATCATAAGTGAAGAGCAGATTATCCCGCATGAGGAAAACAAAAATTATGAAGGCGGAAAAGGAATGATGACAACTCTGAGGTGGCTTGGAACATAAACCTACAACATGAAACATCGACAAGAAGTTAAAACATCCAGTGAGCCACAATATGTTCCGGTGGTGGTTGTCATAGGAGAATGAATCATTCATGTCAATTCACTTTCTTCGGATCTTAACGTTCAGCGTCCATTGAAGCTTTCCCTCGGGCCGGGGGATGCTCCTTGGCAGGCGAAGCGGGATCTCATACTCTCCTAATGAAGTTAAAGGTGAAGGTAGGTGCAGATTATCCGGATGGATACTAATACAAAGCTGCCTTGCTACCTGAAAATTGCCGGAAAGCACAAAAAGATGAGTTTCAGTTATCATAAAAGTACAAACCATGACAAAGATTATCAATGGTATGTTAGGAAACCCATTTCTTATTAAATGACGGCAACATTGCGCATTACTACAACCAATTGGTTGTTGTTTCCTTGCACCCATTGTGACTAAACAAAGTGGCGGTTTTATAGAAAATAAAATTCTATATAAGAAATGAGTGTTTCAAATATGTCAACAGAGCCGGGCTCTATCTACGTTTACAATATAAAACAACAGACAACACAACAAGGCTACTAAGTCTTTTGCTAACATTATGATGATGAAAGGAGAATGTGAATTAGCTGTAACTATGCCACCAACTACAAATCTGAGATTGGAATGGCAGCTCTATGCAAACATTGTCAAAGATAGACTAGAATCCAATGATAGCTGCACTTTTGTTTTTCATATAATGTATGAATGAATGGATATTGGATGGAATTGTTCTGTATGAAAAGACACATTGATTTCAAAGAAAAAATTATAGTAGCTAGGCTGTTTGTATCCACAAGTAGCAGAACAATGACTTATGAGAAAATGTAAGAATTAGAAACAAGAAAAACACCTCAGCTACAAGTTCTTCCTTTGTGACAGGTGATCTTAATTCATTGTCAACCTTTATGAGCCGCCTCAAACCCTGATGGTTGAACAAGCCAAAAAAATCAAAACAAGCAAATTATAAAATTATTAAAAAATAATAATAATAAAACTCAAAAGCAACAGCACAATAAGCCATGATAAGAAATGGGTGAACAAGCATATAAAAGATTTAGCAATATATCACTAAGTTCTACAAAATTGGAAGGCAGATTGTTATTTTTTTTCCTTAATTCTTTTTATGGTGGTATTCATTTCACTACAATAAATAAATAAATATATTCAGTCTAAGCCTTAAAGCATGCATGATTTAGGAGATAGCATGTGCATGAACAGGAGGTAGAGGCTATAAAGCATTTATCGATAGTTAAGTAATGTACTCAGCACCACAAAAAACTACAAGGTAGGTGATCACCAAGCGAGCTTTATCAAGTTGGTTTGCAGCCGCTTGATACTCTTTCATCTTATCTTCCATTTTCTGTTCAAAGAAAGATGTAATATATCAGTTTCAATAGGTAAAAAAGCAGTTCATAAAGAGAAGCATTTGCTAATTTAGTAAACTTTGAAGCATTTTAAAGTCAAGGATGAGCCACCAACAAAGAACTTGTTTAGGTAGGTCTTTGTACTAAGATGAAAATGTAACTTTATGTTCATAACAAGTAAACGGTTTCCAATTCTTTAGCCACAAACATCTAAGGCTTCAAAAAGAACATGATAAGATCCGTCATAGTCAATCTATTGAAAATAATAATAATAATAATAATAATAATAATAATAATAATAATAATAATAATAATAACAATAACAATAACAATAACAATAACAATAAAATTAAAATGCTGTTGAATAGATATAAGCATTGCCCAAGTAACTTGCTTCACTAACATAGAGACTCTTACAAACATAAATTAATCTACATAGATGATATTGAAAAAAAAATAATAAATTAAAAGCACAAGCACTAAAGGGATAAATTTGCTAGCTTGCCATGAAAGCAAAAAAATCATGATTGATATAACAGAAGTTCCTATCAGATGATTTAAGAAAATAGAAATAATGCAAGGCAATAACCAAAACTACCATCAAGCTAACCTACCATGGCAGTAGCATCAGTATCCTCTGTTTTTGGAACTTCGGCTAATGTTTCCACTTCTTCACATTGATAAAGCTACATGAACAATGCATTCAAAATCAGATGAATATTGAGAGGTATCAAAATGAAAATTTTTAATGTAAAAGCAAGGGAAAACAATAGGAATTAAAAAATTTGCCTTTGCAAGTAGTGATGTATTTAACTAATAAGAACCAAAAGTATCAATGCCACTCAAGTCAATAGCCTAAAGAATGGTGGATCATAGAGTTCTATATGGTGATATCTACGCCTAATGATATCCATCAGCAAATTCATTTTATATGGAATTGCTCAAATCCCAGCAACTAATATCCTACTTGACTGTTCACTTGATATAAGAGTGCAGACCATATTAAAAAAAAGGCTCAAACATGAATAGAACAAACAAACCATTTGAATTTACAGATTACTTGGTGTGCGAAGGATATGTCTGCAACGGAACACACACTAAGAACAGCCCACATGAATCACATAGCCATCCAGCGTTAAGCCTTCATGATCTAATATGTGACCATGTTTCAATGATATGCTCAGTTAACCATGTGAAGTTTTGGTTGAAAGAATAAAGGTTATAGTTCATACCATATCCTTTATGGCATGAAATTATTAATAGCTCCTAAAGGAAGGATAGATGGACAACTCTATCAGTCTCACAACAGAATGTCATCCAAATACTTGTGGATGGCATAGCACAACATGAGAGTTTATGTATTAATTACAAATGACAGTTCAAGATATATCACTGAAGAAAAAGAGGAAATTCACAATGCCATTTATACAATTCATATTTCTCCAAGGGAAACATGTAAAAATGGCCTAACTTGAAAGATCAAAAACTAATGGATATATATATAGACAGATAAAATTCTCATAAAAAAAATATGGCTCGACTGAAACAAAAGAAAAGAGCAAAGCAAATCAAGATGGTAAAAATATATGATTCTCAAGCTGACAAAATATTAAGACAAATCAAATGCAGAACTACGCACAGATAGTAAGCCATGCCTGGCATATAACTATCCAAAACTATACTCACTAAGCAGTACTGTAATTATAGACCTGTCTATCTAGGGCAATCGATCTACTTCCCCATAGCCATGAGGCTGTGTCTTGATCTCCTACGTGCGAAAGATGGGGGAGACGGGGTCCTTCCTATGTGGATTCCCCTTGGACAAGTTAAGAAATTGTATAATCTGGACGATGATAGAGTCAAAGGAGAAATCTGCTTAACTAATTTACTAAATATAATAATAATTAATTTCAGAGGTGAGTAAGTGGGCTCAGATGCTGGCCAAGAAGATCATGAGGCAGGCAATTATTGGCCCATGCTTTAAGAAAAGAAAGAAGACTCCCGACCACTTTTGAATCTCCATTTTAACTTGACAAGAAAGAATTCCGGAAAAAATCTGACTCGGAAGGGAGGCTGGACTAATTGAATAAGCGAAACTCCATCCAACTATAAGTTATAAGCCTGGTCATACCAATAGGTAATAGTATTATTATTGAAGCTAGAATTACTCAGAGGATTATGAAGAACAAGAAAGGTTTTCATCACACAATCAAGAGATTAAACCTTGCGCTGCTCTCTAATGAGGAATGCATACTTGTTGATGTTTGGTACAGCAAGCAACTTGGGCATCAAGTGGTTGCGGAAATGCCCAGGAGCCACCTTCACAGTCTCCCCAGCCTTGCCCAACTTCTCAATGTTCTGAATCACATAAGCAAAGCAAAATCAGAAATTCTCCATGAATTCAGGCAAAATGGAAGGTGTAAGGGATTTCCTCAGACAACTCACCGTGGTGAGAATGACCTCAAGCTTTCGATACCTGAGACCTTGGATGGCAAAAAGGAATGGATTGGTTATGCAAACAGATGAGTGGTTCCCGGCCAGATGGCGGAGGGCAGAAGCCATCAGTTCAACTGGCAATTTATAACAAAGTTTTCAGAGAAGCCCAGAGAATGTTATCCAAATAACTAATAAAAATTGGTTTGGGTTCTCATAAGTAATATTCAAAGCACTCAAGCCATACAACCATTTTTAATGAGAAGAAAATATCAAAATCTGTTTTTTTTTTTTGTCATTAAGATTTACAAAAAATAAAAATCAACAAATAGGTGCATACTGCTTTCTATCAGATGCTCGCTAACTAAAGAGCATGTCCTGGTTATGTGAAAATTCTAGGGGTATTATGTTCTCATTGAGGCATTCTATATGCACCATTGTGCCAAGCGAGGGAAGAATGGTTCTGGAAGCATAATTGAATCAAGTAATGAAACAGAAGGAGAAAAACAAGAGCGATCACTTGGAACATTTGAACCTCGTTGAACAACAAAATGCAAACTTTACATATTGTGGCATGCTAGACATGAAAAAAGGATCCAAACGATCACAAGGACCACAAGAATATGATAACAAAGAAAGCATCAAGCTAAACATAACAATTTAGAGAAAATTCGTGGATTTGGTTTCAGTTGCAACGAATTGGTGAAAGGCCATAGTCACCGGGGCATGATGCTTCTCACAAACTCACTGGAGAAGTGGGAGAAAAGAAGGAATACCTTAGCTCCGGCTCCGGCTCCGACTCCGGTGGATTGAGAAGAGATGAAAGAGCTCCGGCGACGAGAAAGGAGAAAAAGGATGGAACTTGCCCGGGTTATATAAACCCTAAAAATGAGATTTTTTTCATAATTTGTTTTCCACACAATTTTCATATATAGTTTAATATTTTATATGTTGAAATTTCGTTATTAAACCCAAGAGAATTTAAAAAACAAAAAACAAAAACAAATAATATGAATATAATTTTTTCCACAAAAAATAATTTCATCTCTGGCGATTAAATTTTATTTAGTTTCGGTCGTTTATTTTTCAATGTTTTTTTTAATTTTTATGTTGCTTTTATTCTTTTGTTTGTCCTTATCTGTTTTATCGTTATAATTTTTTTCAATAATTATCTATTATTTTAAAAAACTTATAATTTATAAAATATATTCAATTGATGGTTTATTTTTAAAAAATATTTATATGCAAAAATCATCAAATCTATTTTCCTGTGTTCATCAACTGGTTTATCCATTTATCTATTTTATTAAAAAAAATAGCTTATTCAAAATTATTGACGATATATGAAAGGTTAGTTTTAAAAATAAATACTAAAACATGAGTGGTTTTTTGCCTTAAAAATAATTATAAAAATATCACTATGATCTATTTCAATTAATTGTGATTTATACATGTTTATATCACTATGAAATTAGCATTTGGAATGCAAACTTAATTTAGGTAGATGAGTTGGACAGATCCGAGATTTATGTTGTCATTCTTTAATTATTAAAAAATAAATAACAATGTTATAATCCTAATTGACCTTCCCACAATTACCATGCTTTTAATTTTCTTGTTTTTGTTTTGGCTTCTTGCATATTTTTCTTTCATGAAGCCGGTCTAACTCAAGCTTGCTGTCAACTCATGAAATTAATCCTGACTGTCAAATAAAAAATTATTTCACCAATAACATTACCATTTACTAATTATTTTTATCTATCAATAAACATATCATTTGATTCAAATATAGCTGTCAGGAACTTACAATAATACTTTTGGGCAAGCAACATTGAATATTTCTTTGCATCCCTCTGCTTCTAGAACATCTGAATTTTATAATTAAAAAATATATATATATATTCAAATAACCAACAGATAAAACATCATATTTTTTAAAAAATTAAATAGTCAAATTCTTAATCCCCAAGAAATTAAGATATATATATTTATATATATATATATATATATCTACTCATCTAAATATATATATATATATATAGCCACAAATTCATAGGAAAGAGACGCACCAACTCTTATGATCATGATGCTTGATTGGCTCCTCATCTCCACCACTCTCTTCATCATCATCTCCACCTTCTTCTTCTTCAAAACCCTAAACAATGGCGGCCTCCCTCCTGGCCCAGCCACCATCCCCATCATCGGCAACCTCCAATGGCTCTGGACATCATTCACGAACATAGAGCCATTCCTCCGCGACCTCCACGCGCGGCTCGGCCCCATCGTCACGCTCCGCATCGGATCCCGCCAAGCTATCTTCATCGCCGACCGTCACCTGGCCCACAACGCCCTCGTTACCAACGGCGCCATCTTCGCCGATCGTCCCCCCGCCTTACCCGCCACCCGCGTCTTGAATAGCAACCAACACAACATCAGCTCCGCCTCCTATGGCCCTCTATGGCGTCTCCTCCGCCGCAACCTCATCTCCGAAATCCTTCACTCATCTCGAGTCAAGCTTTTCTCCGATGGCCGGCAGTGGGTTCTCAACATCCTCACCGGCAAGATCCGCGCCAGCGCCGAGGCAAACAATAGCATCGTCCTTGATTTCAAAGAAAATCTCCAGTTCTCCATGTTCTGCTTGCTTGTCTTCATGTGCTTCGGCGAGAAGCTCGACGAGAAGGGCATTAGAGACATTGAAACAGCGCAGAGGAACTTCCTTTTGTATGTTACCAAGCTTGGTGTCTTCGCTTTCGTCCCAAGAATCTCCAAGCTCATCTTCCGAAAGAGATGGAATACGGCCATGGATCTCCGCCAGAAACAAAAGGACATAATCATACCATTGATCAGAACTCGAGAGAAACACAAAGAGAAGGAGAACAAACAAGGCCGGAGTGATGATGAAAAGGAGAGGTTCGTCTGCTCCTATCTTGATTCTCTTCTAGACGTCAAGCTCCCTGAAGAAGGAAACCGGAAACTCGATGACAGTGAGATAGTGAGCATATGCTCAGAATTCCTCAACGCCGGCACTGATACCACAGCGACCGCACTGGAGTGGATCATGGCGAATCTGGTGAAGCAGCCGGATATACAAGCCAAACTGTTTGATGAAATACAAGGAGTTGTTGGAAGTGAAGCAGAGGAAGTGAAGGAAGAGGAGCTTCATAAAATGCCTTATCTCAAGGCAGTGGTTCTTGAAGGGCTGAGAAGGCACCCGCCCGGCCACTTCGTGCTGCCGCACACGGTCACAGAGGACGTGATGCTCAATGGATACGTGATCCCAAAGGGTGCTTCTGTGAACTTCATGGTTGCAGAGATGGGAAGAGATGAGAAGGTGTGGGAGAATCCCATGGAGTTCAGGCCTGAAAGGTTTGTGCATGTATATCATTCCTCGTATTTATTTATTTATTTAATTTTTTTCATCGAAATCTTGCATGTTAAATATGTTGGTATGGTATTTACTATTTAATTAGTGGTCTTATATATGCTTATAGTGCAGGGTTAATTCCTGAAAATTGATCATGTAGTAGTGCTTACATAGGTGTACTTGAAGTTCTTTTCCATGTTTTTTATAATTGTATGTTGTATCTTATCCTAAATGGTATTTTTTTTAGTATTAACGTATTTCATGATTTGTTTTTTATAATTTTATTTTGTTATTATTTTTTATTTAAGGTTTATGAAAGGTGGAGAAGGAGAAGGAGTGGATATAACAGGAAACAAAGGAATAAAGATGATGCCATTTGGGGTCGGGAGAAGAATATGTCCAGGACTTACACTTGCCCTGCTGCATTTGGAATATTTCGTGGCTAATTTAATTAAAGAGTTCGAGTGGAAAGCTGTAGATGGAAAAGAAATTGATCTTATTCAAGAGAAATCAGAATTCACCATTGTTATGAAAAATACTTTTCATGCTAGAGTTACTCCTAGAAAAATGTAATATTTATGTTAAATAGGTTTGGGGGTGCATCCATTACTAATTGTGTCTAGTTGTGTTTATGAATTTGTCTATGCTTGAGTGTGACTTGTATCCAACTCTTGCTACTTAAATGCAATTTAAAGTATAGTTAATTATAAATATGAGATCAAATCTGAGTGGATGTGTATGATTAGAGGGAGATTTTTTTTTTTTCTTGCTACTGAGCTAGAGGTATATGATTAGATGATAGACCTTTTTTTTTCATAATTGTGATAAAACTTTTAGCCTATACTTCCTCGCTCAGTGATGCGGGTGTAAATTAATTGAGGATCTATCATAATCTTATTTTCTCAGTGGGGCCAATATAACTAGAATACGAACTCTTTTGGTGAAGACTTTTTTTTTTTTGTTATTGAGTCACTTTGCCTTCATGTGAATAAATAGTCCTTTTAGAAAATCAAATAATATTGAAATTGATTGAAAGTAACAGCGAGAAGAAGCCAAGATGGTTTATTATTTCCCAAAAACTTCAAGAATTTTGCATTTGTGGATCTATTTGGGCGCTTCAATGACTCTCATGCTTTTCCATCACTAATTATCAAGATGTGTCAAGATGTGTTTGTTTTAAAATTAAAAAAAATATCAAAATATTTTTTTTACCAAAAACTCATTTCTCTTTTGAGCATGAGGATTTAACTCTCTCATACAGTATTGAATGACTTACCCACTTTATTAAAAAATAAAAATATTTAATTACCTAAATTGGTGATGTACTGTGATGATCACTGGTTTAGAGATCTCATTATTTTCAATAAGAACTCTATCCACCTCACATGAAACAAATGCAAGCTTCATGCCATATAAACTAAAAAAAAATGATGTAATATTGATTATTGCCAATACTCAATCAAAAACATAATATCTATATATCATACTGAAATTTTATTAGAGCATAACTGAAATTGTAGGTTCTTGCAAGAGTATATATGCAAACCCAAATTTCATATTAACCCAAAAATCACGAGTAAAAGACAATACCATGATCGATATGTAGGTCAAAATATATAAATCAAATATTAGATTTTTCTAGGAGTAATTCTAGCACGCAAAGAATTTTTCATAACCACAGTGAACTCAGGCTTTTCAGATATAAGATCCACTTCTTCTTTCTTTATAGCTTTCCACTCAAAATTTTTGATCAAATTAACCACAAAATACTCCAAATATAAAAGAGCAAGTCCAAATCGAGAACATATCCTCCTACCCGTCCCAAAAGGTGTCATATTTATCTCCTTGCTTCCGGTTATATCCACTTCTTCTCCTTCCCCTACTTCCATAAACCTAATATATATATATATATATATATATAATTAAAAAAATATTAATTAAATTAAATATTAAACTTAGGCAACATCTTCAACATATAAAACTTACAAGAGAAAAATATTCCTATATATTAAAAAACAATTATATAAAATAACAATACATAAATAATAATCAAATGTAATTCTAACCTCTTTATTTTATTCAAATGTTTATTTATATTAGTATTTGAAGATGCCAACTTAGACTTTGGAAATGATATGGGCAACAATAAAGCCACGTTCAAGAGTCCACAAAAAAATTGCTAACTTTTTCAAATCTAAGCCCACATCTAGATTTATTAAAAATGAATAATGAGGATAACCTTGAGGAAAAAAAAAACATATATTCACTTTTATCTATGGAAGTGATACTATTACATTATAAAAGAAAAATAAATGTGAAAATTTTAAAAATATAAAAATTAAAAATATCGAGTAAGAAAATAACATATATATATATTAGGCCTGTGCACAGTCCAAAACCGGACCGGTCCAAAACCGAACCGGACCGGTTAAACGGTTTCTTTATTATTGGAACCGGACCGGACCAAATAACAGAGAAACCCGGACCGGTCCAAACCGTTTTAGACTGGTCCGGTCCGGTTTGGACCGTTTTGGACCAATTTGGTCCAATTCGGTTCGGTCCCGGTTTTTATGAATTAAAATTAAATTAATAGAGTGGTCATTTAATATATAGAGTTAAAAACAAACAATCAGCTTCATTAGCAATAGAAAATTTACATATATATATAGAGAGAGAGAGAGAGAGTTTAAGGTAAAAATAACTAAACAGGGCAAACCGGTCCGATCCGGTTTGGACCGTGGTTCCAAAAACTGGAACCGGACCGGACCAGTCTGGAACCGGTTTCAAAACCGGATCAGACCGGTTAATAATGAAACCGGTTGGAACCGGACCGGCGGTTCAAAAAAAACCGGTCCGGTCCGGTTTACGGTTTAACCGGTTTTTTTGAACATCCCTAATATATATATGGAAGTGATAATATAAGGTATCATATTAATATATCTGGCAAAATTAAAATTAAAATTAAAATAAGATAAAATAAAATAATAGACGGGGCATGCCTTTTCCGGAACTCCATGGGTTTGTCCCAAACCTTGTCATCTCTTCCCACGTCTGCAACTATGAAGTTTATAGTCACACCTTTCGAAATTACGTACCCATTGATCAACACATCCTCGGCGACGCTATGCGGCAGCAAGAAGTGCCCGGCCGGGTGCCTTCTCAGCCCTTCAAGAACCACTACCCTGAGATAAGATATCCCTTGAAGTTCCTCCTCCTTCACTTCCTCTGCTTCACTCCCAACCACTTCTTGTATTTCATCAAGTAGCTTGGCTTGTATCTCCTGGCGCTTCACTAGATTCACCATGATCCCTTCTAGTGAGGTCGTCGTGGTGTTGGTGTCGGTGTTGAGGAATTCAGAGCATATGTTTGCCAACTCATCGTGTTAAATATTGGCTTGATAACTTTGGAATGAAGCAAAATCATGATCTTTTTTAATCCAACGACCTAGATTGCTTTATTGTTTATATAGGGTTATATTTGTTGGATGTTGTGAAATAAATGAAAAAAAAAAGAGAGAGAGAGATAAAGAGGGTGAATTCTCTTGTATTTAGAGAGTGGAAAGAGTGAAAGTGTAGATGAGAGCTCTTATTTTTGCTTGATCTCATTAAAGTAAGGTAAGACCATTGTTTTTGAGATAATGCTAGTTCTTAGAGCTTGGTAATCCTCTTGTGGCTTTATGTCTATTTCTTGTACTCTTGTACTCTTGTTATTCCCCATGATATAGTGAAGCATTGTTCTCCCGTGGATGTAGATTCGTTTTTAGTCGAACCACATTAAATTAGTGTCTCTTATTTTATTCTTGTGAGATTGGTTGTATGTTATCCTTACATTAACCATTCATAGTGGTATTGCTAGATATTGTGATATTGCACACCAAGTGTTTAACGAATTGTTACACTAGTTTCACGCTTTCTTACAAGCAACAATTGGTATCAAAGCTTCGTTCTAAGATTGCGGAGGTTGTCTAAGCTTGCAATTGAAAGAATTGGGGCTTGTATTGGTGGTGATTCGATTTCATAGCAATGGATAAGATAATGGAGTTTGAAAAGCTCAAGGAGAATAATTGGCCAATATGGAAGATAATGATGGAGAATCACCTTATCTATAAAGAGTTAGATCTATCACTATTGGGGAATGATGTTAATCCTCATCTATGAGTGATGAACAATGGAAAGTTCTTGATCAAAAATGCTTGTCGGTGATAAGACCATATATTTCACCATCTATCTTGTTTGATGTTTATCAATATAAGATCGCTCATGAACTTTGGAGTATTTTGGAGCAATCTTTTGAGCAACCATTAAGTATCAATAACATGCATGCCATGAAGATGTTATTTCTCTTGAAAATGAAGGATGGTGTCACGATGCCAAAGCATGTGAATGAGTTTAACTCTATTGTGGCATAATTAAAAGCTCTAAGGGGTCATTTGGTTTGCGGTAATGTAAAAACATTGTCACCTGTTATGTGGTATTCTGAAAGATTACCACATTTGGATTGGTGGTGGTGGTAATATTGGTGGTAATTTGTGATTACTGACCTTAGAAGATCACCAAAAAAAATTAGCAATCCCATTACCACCAAAATAGGTGGTTATGTTGGATTATCAAGTGGCTAGTAATCTGAAATATTTTTTGGACAAATATACCCTTTGTTTAAAAATAATAATTTCATACTTTATTCGTTGGATAAAAAAAATTAAAATTGAATAACACTATTTTGGGAATATGTTCAACTTCGAAAATTTTAATTTTTTTTATCCAAAATTTTATTTTACTTTAAATTTAAACTTACAGAAAAAAAGGTAGACATAAGGGTATTTTGGAAAATTTAGAATATTACCAAGTTTATTACTATGTAATATGAGCTTCCAGCCAAGCATGGTTATCATAAATTACCACAATATTCCTGGGCTTATAACATTCCCGATCTCATTACCACAGTAATCTCATTACGTGATAATATATCATTACCGAGAACCAAACGCCCCTAAAGGTAAATCTTGATGAAAAGGTCTTATGCTTGCTACTTTTGAGCTCTTTGCCTCCAAGTTGGGATACTCTTGTTACTACCATGACGAATAGAATGGGGAACAAGTTCAAGTTGAATGATATTGTTTCTTCATTGAGTAGTGAAAAGACTAGAAGGGCTTCTTCACAAATGCTTAGTGACTCAAGTCAAGCACTAACGGCTGGTGAAAGATGAAGGTCTCAACAAAGGGATGATGTTTCGGTTAGTAAGGGCAAGCAAGTCACAAGGAAAAGGAAGATCAAAGTCATGGGGCCAGGTTGTTACTTGTTAGTATTGCAAGAAACAAGGTCATGTGAGGAATGATGGTAATATTTTGAAGAGCAAGTGAAAGGGGAAGTAAGTTGATGCTAAAGCAAGCATAACATCTCAAAGTGATGATGGAGTCACATTAAGCATTGCTTATATGGTATCTTCTTCTATAGATACTTGGGTGTTGGACTCCGGTGTTTCATTTCACATATGTCCGGATCAATCATTTTTCTTCACCTATAAAGAGGTTGATTGCGGTATTGTCTACCTCAACAATGATCGTGCTTGTAAAATTTCGGGCATTGATGATGTGGTTATTAAGCAAGCAAATGGGAAGGAGTATACATTGACCAATGTGAGGCATGTTCCCGAGATATCAAAGAATTTTATTTCGGCGGGGCAACTTGATGAGGCCGGTTATGTGGTTACTTTTGGCAATGGATCATGGAAAATCTCCAAAGGTTGTATGACGTTATTGAAGGGGCAAAAGGATGGAAGCTTATATACTTTTCTTGGTTCGCCTCAAAGATGTATGTTGGCAAGTGGACATGATGATGTGCATGCTTGGCATAATCGGCTTGGAAGATAATGATGGAGGATCACCTTGTCTATAAAGAGTTGGATTTACCACTATTGGGAATGATGTTAAACTTTCATCTATGAGTGATGAACAATGGAAGGTTATTGATCGAAAATGCTTGTCTGTGATAAGACCATATATTTCACCATCTATCTTGTTTGATCTTTATCAATGAAAGATCGCTCATGAACTTTTGAGTACTTTGGAGCAATCTTTTTAACAACCGTCGAGTATCAATAAGATGCATGCCATGAAGAGGTTATTTCTCTTGAAAATGAAAAATGGTGTCAGGGTGCGAAAGCATGTGAATGAGTTTAACTCTATTGTGGCATAATTAAAGCCTCTAAAGGTAAATCTTGATGAAGAGGTCTAATGTTTGCTACTTTTGAGCTCTTTGCCTCCAAATTGGGACACTCTTGTTACTACTGTGGCGAATACAATGGGGAACAAGTTCAAGTTGAATGATGTTGTTTCTTCATTGATTAGTGAAGAGACTAGAAGGGTTTCTTCACAAATGTCTAGTGACTCAAGCCAAGCACTAGCGGCCGGTGAAAGAGGAAGGTCTCAACAAAGGGATGATGTTTAGGCTAGTAAGGGCAAGTCACAATGAAAGGAAAGATCAAAGTTACGGGGCCGGGTTGTTACTTCTTGGTATTGCAAGAAACAAGGTCATTTGAGGAATGATTGTAATATTTTGAAGAGCAAGTGAAAGGGGAAGTAAGTTGATGCTGAAGCAAGCATAGCATCTCAAAGCGATGATGGAGTCATATTAAGCATTGTTTGTATGGTATCTTCTTCTATAGATACTTGGGTTTTGGACTCCGGTGCTTCATTTCACATATGTCCGGATCGATCATTTTTCTCCACCTATAAAGAAGTTGATTGTGGTAATGTCTACATCGGCAATGATCGTGCTTGTAAAATTTTGGGCATTGGTGATGTGGTTATTAAGCAAACAAATGGGAAGGAACATACATTGACCAATGTAAGGCATGTTCCCCAGATAACAAAGAATTTTATTTCGGCGGGGCAATTTGATGAGGCCGGTTATGTAGTTACTATCGGCAATAGATCGTTAAAATCTCCAAGGGTTGTATGACGTTATTGAAGGGTCAAAAGGATGGAAGCTTATATAACTTTCTTGGTTCACGTCAAAGATGCATGTCGGCAAGTGGACATGATGATATGCATGTTTGGCATAGTCGGCTTGGTCATCTTAGTGAGCATGGAATGAAGGTATTGCAAGATAAAAAGCTTATTCCTTTATTTGAGAATTCATCTCTTGAATTATGTGTGCATTGCATCATGGGCAAGCAACATAGAGTGAATTTTAAGAGGTATGAATCTCATGGAAAGTTGAAGGCATTGGAGTTGGTTTATTCTGATGTTTGTGGCCAGATGAATATCAAGTCTCTTGGTGGAGCTTCTTATATTTTCACTTTCATGGATGATTATTCTAAAAAGTGTTAGCTTTATCCATTAGCATCCAAAGATCAAGTTTTGAAACTTTCAAGAAGTTCAAGGCTCGTGTTGAGAAATAAAGTGAAAGATTTATAAAATGCTTGCAAACCGACAATGGCATCAAGAGAGTGAAGACGGTCCCTTACACCGCACAACAAATTGGTGTCATTGAAAGAACGAATAAAACCATTGTGGAAAGGGTAGCAAACATATTGACTCACTCCAGTCTTCCTAAGTTCTTTTTGGCGGAAGCGGCAAATACTGAGGTGTACCTCATCAATAAATCACTAAGTGCTCCATTAGATGGTGATGTTTCAGAAATTCTATGGAGTGGTAAGAAAATCTCTTATAATCATTTAAGAGTTTTTGGTTGTGAAGCTTATGTGTATGTGCCTTCCGAAAAGAGAAGTAAGCTTGATTTGAAATCAAGGAGATGTGTTTTCCTTGGATATGGTGGTGATGATAGAGGCTATAGGTTGTGAGATCCAATTTATAGGAAGACAATTAGAAGCCGTGATGTCATATTTCATGAGAATGTAATGTTTAAAGAAAGCAATCAAGAAGAGCAAAAAGATGATAAATTTGTTCCTATGCAAATTGACCCATGTGTTCCTCCTCGATAAGTACAAGAAATTCATTATGAAGATCATGATGATGGAGATGGCCATGGTGATGTTGATAGCCATGATGATAGAATAACATGGAGGTGATTGAGCAAGAAAATGCTCATGTTGATGAGGAAGAACAAGAATTTGAGTCTCTACAAATTTTGAGGAGATCTACAAGGACTCGTAAACCTATCCAAAGGTATTCTCCATCCTTTTATTATGCTTTATTTACTAATGCGGGGTGAGCCTGAGTCTTTTCAGGAAGGACAAAATTGTTTTAAGAAAGCTGGGTAGCAAAAGGCTATAGATGAAGAGATAGACTTTTTGCATCGGAACCAAACTTGGGGCTTGGTGAAGCTTCCAAGTGGAAAGAAAGCATTAAAGAATAGATGAATGTATGTGATAAAGCATAAAACTGATGGATCAAGAAGGCACATGGTAAGACTAGTGGTAAAGGGCTATGGTTAAAAGCATGGTATTTTAGGAAACTTCATGGGGGCCTTTTAACTTGACTTTGTCAATTGGAGTATAAACTTCTTCTAGTGTGGATATAATTATTAGTTTATTAAAATATATAATATGTTTTTTATTAACAAAATAATTGTAGAAACTATTGATATATTTCTGAATAATGAAGTTTTAAGATAAAATCTTGTGAGAATTAAATTCACATCGTGTTTACAAATATTGTCTTACAGTGATTATGTTATGGTAGATGAGTTAGACTAATTAAACATATCGAATTAAATTGGATTTATAATAAATAAAAATCAAATATAAACCGATTCTGACAAAATAAAAGTTTAAAGGTTTTTTTAGACTATAAGTTGTGGTGAGAATGGTTTCAAACGCTAACAAAAGTAATGGGTTGATGATATTCAATTGCTTTTTTTTTAAATAACAAATACATAATAAGTGCCCTCCAATTAAAAGGTGGTAGAAGCACAAATGGATATGGGGTACATTAGTTATTGTAGCTTAACAATCCCATAGAAATTTATCGTATAGAGTGATTTTACATGTGAGATAATAAAGACCTATCACGTGCGACCAAAATGATATATCAAGGACCATAACATGCAATTATAATTTTTTTACTATGAAAAATTGGATGATAGAAATTACAGCTCCTCCTACAAGAGACTTATACTGAGATTCAATGTACAATAATTGATTCCAGTGAATAGTGTGATCATTGTCCTTTCTCATTATGATTAACAAAAATAAAAAGTTAAAAACAGTGTCTTATTAACCAATTTATGGAGTATTCATATTTAAAAATCATCAAGATTATTTTTTTAGCTCTTCTCAATTTGTTAGGATAAGACATGTGAATATATGAAAGTGATTTTAAAAAAAAACAACAACAAATGAAAAATAAATTGTGAGCAATACACAATTTTTATAAAAAGCTAATGTTATGAATGCAAACTAAATTTAGGTGGATGAGTTAGACAAATCCTAGATTTGAATGGAGTTATTTTTTTAATGCAAAAGAACTACGAATAACGTTATGATGATAATTTTGTGGTGTGAAGAATATTGTTTAGTGAGTTTCTATTTTTTTAAGTTGGTAATCAAAAGAGATTGTTAAAATTTAGTAATACACTATGGTCTCGTTTGGTATGAGTGAAAATAACAACTTTTCTTGTAAAGTAAAGGGAGTGAATTGTTTTCACTCGTTTGGTTCCTTAAAAATAGATTGTCTCCTTGAAATCACTTTTCTTTTGACCAGGGAAAATGATTCACAAAGGGGGTCGTGAGAAAGTGATTGCAATCTTAGGTGGAAAAGTTTGATAATTGTTAAATTACTATATTACCCTCTTATCAAATAAAAATTCTTCCTTATTTCTGTTTTTTTTTTATAAACCCTAATTCATTATTGGATAATATCAATCATGACAATATTAAAGCAAACAAAATTGTATAATGGATAAAAGTAAAAAATATATAGCCATATATTCTTTTTGGTGTACAATAAATTATAAAAATCATATTTAAAAAATTCTAAAAAAAACTTTATGAAGAAAAGATTAATTATTATTTGGACTAAATTAATAATATTATTACAATTGATTAAAAACTCATTTTTGATAACTAAAGATAAAATTGAGACAAAATACAACTTTACATAGAAAATGCATTCATAACAAATGGAGGAATTAAGTTTGCATACAATTTAATTATAATTTTTATTGCATGCACCAAACACTGTACTATTACTTCGAAGGTAAAGAAATTGCATGTAAAATCTTTCCCTACAAAAGTTTTGTATACAATTATTTTTTTTGCAAACTCAAGAAGCTCACATTTAGTGCAGTTTCATGCTTTTTAAATTTTTTTTTTTATATGATGGCATTGTAACGGAGGCTCTTGGCCCATTTTATTTCCATGAAGCTTGTGTGATTTGAGCTTGATGCCAATTCATTAAATTAATCTTAATTTTGACATAAAAGTATGATTTTGCTTGAAAGATCAGCATTCTGCTGATAATTTTAAATTTTTTTAAATATAATAAATTATAAATAAAGTTCAATGGTTGATCTTTGAATTAGAAGATATCCTATTACAAAGGTGTCTTTTTATTTAAATCAAAAGTTATTCATATCCAAACCAATCAAGTTCAAAATGAAGTAGTTAGACAATGGAAGTCACTATAAGTGGTGGGTGAGTGATGCAAGGTCAAATCCTTTATGTCACAGTACTATACAATACTGTGCAAATATATTGTAGAAAATACTATATCAATACTATTCACCACTGTTCATAAGGTCCATTGTGGGAGAAGTCGTATTCTCCACCTGTACAGGATTGCAAGACAGGAGAGATTTATCATTGTGGGGTTGTGATCATTGATATATCATTGTGGCGTATGTGGCAAGCCCTAATTGTTGTGTGCGTTAACCCACCCTATTTAGTAAATCATAGAGGGTTATTAAGCCACCATAACTAGTGTACTACAGTACATGTCTATTCTTTTGACGCCCTATTGTGGGGGCAACGCTGGTTGTTTTCATTAAAAAAATATAGTAGTCAAAAAACTTCATATATGGGACCTTTACCTCTTGTTTGGTTGGGTGATTTTGGAGGGGTAACACGGGGGTGAGGAGGAGTGATGGTTGTTGTTTGGTTGGGGAGTACATAGGGGTCTATTTGAGGGGTGGAACTATTTAACAAAATTTTAATTTGAGAAAATGCCTATGAAAAGACCAAATAGTCCTTTATTAATTTGAGAAATTATCGTAATTTCTTTTTAAAACATAATTTCATCTCTTATATTATTTTTATTTTTTAATGTGTCAATTTAATATTAATAATATATTTTTATATAATAATAATTTAAAAAATATAAATATATATATATATAATGAGTGATTATAGTATTAGTTTAATAATATTATTATTATTTATATAATATTATTAATATTATACAAATAATAATATTATTATTAATATTAATATTAAAAAAACTGGTATAAAATAATCCTAGGTGTATATAAAAAATTATTATGATTAATTTTATATAAATGATAAATTGGTAAAATACACGCCACACCTCTCCTCATCTCTCCTCACTCTTCCTTCTAACCAAAAAAAGATTATCTCTCCAAACTCGTCCAACATAAAATTTATTCAATCCCTCCGTTCTCCTTCCCCCCTAAATCAAACAAAGCCTTATATTCTTGAGCTAACAAGTCAAATAAAGAATTGATCACATGAAGTTGTCTTCTATAAACTATCAATAATTCTTTAATAATTCTTTGATGCATTCATCTCTTTCTAGAAAAAACTGAATTTTATAATTAAAAATATATTTAAAATAAATGTAAAGATAAGAAAACATAATTTTTTTTTTTATCATTTGCATGGTCCAAATTCTTAATGCAAAGAACAGATGATTTACGCATAGGAAAGCAACACATGATCACAAAGTCCGTAGTTTTTTTCTCTCTCTTCCGAAAGCAATACATGATCACCAAAGTTTTTGTTTTACCGAACACAAACATTCAATGTAAAATTAAATGGCAATATATTAACCATTAAGTGCCCCCTTGTTCCTTTCTTTAAATCAAACATAGCCTTATATTCTTAAGCTAACAAGTCAAATAAACCTTCTTTAAATTAAACAAAGCCTTATATTGCCTTATATTCTTGAGCTAACAAGTCAAATAAAGAATTGATCACATGAAGTTCTCTTCTATAAACTATCAATAATTCTTTGATGCATTCATCTCTTTCTAGAAAAACTAAATTTTATAATTAAAAATATATTTAAAATAAATGTAAAGATAAGAAAACATAATATTTTTTTTTTATCATTTGCATGGTCCAAATTCTTAATGCAAAGAACAGATGATTTACGCATAGGAAAGCAACACATGATCACAAAGTCCGTAGTTTTTTTCTCTCTTTTCCGAAAGCAATACATGATCACCAAAGTTTTTGTTTTACCGAACACAAACATTCAATGTAAAATTAGATGCCAATATATTAACCATTAAGTGGTGATCGGCTGTGATAATTTTAATTTTTTTTAAATTAATGATAATTTTATAAATACCCCCCTTCCTTTAAATCAAAGGAAGCCTTATATTCTTAAGCTAACAAGTCAAATAAACCTTCTTTAAATTAAACAAAGCCTTATATTCTTAAGTTAACAAGTCAAATAAACCTTCTTTAAATCAAACAAAGCCTTATATTCTTGAGCTAACAAGTCAAATAAAGAATTGATCACATGAAGTTCTCTTCTATAAACTATCAATAATTCTTTGATGCATTCATCTCTTTCTAAAAAAACTGAATTTTATAATTAAAAATATATTTAAAATAAATGTAAAGATAAGAAAACATAATTTATTTTTTTTTATCATTTGCATAGTCCAAATTCTTAATGCAAAGAACAGATGATTTACGCATAGGAAAGCAACACATGATCACAAAGTCCGTAGTTTTATTCTCTCTCTTCTGAAAGCAATACATGATCACCAAAGTTTTTGTTTTACTGAACACAAACATTCAATGTAAAATTAGATGCCAATATATTAACTATTAAGTGGTGATCGGCTGTGATAATTTAAATTTTTTTTAAATTAATGATAATTTTATAAATATACATTTTTGCCCTTTATCCAGGACCAGGCAGTAGTGGGACGAAAACAAACGCAACACCAACTCCTTTTTTTTTAAATAAATGTGAATAAACCACAGATTTATTGAATAGGAAAAGACAGTACAAAATAAGAAACTTCTCTCACCAGGGGTGAGGAGAAACAGAATACAGCAAAAGGAAGTAAAAAGGCGAGAAAAAAAATCTAAGTAGACGGAAGATACCGTCTGGTATCTCAGGCCTTTCTAGAAAGACATCAGGAGCAACTACTCCTGAGCGCAACACCAACTCTAATGATCATGATAAGTTTTATAAATATAGTAGTCGGGAATCTTCCAACAATACTTTTGGGCAAGCAAGCCAAATGAAGAAGCTCCCTTCGACCCGGAACTACATTGAATATTCTTTGCATCCGTCTCCTTCTACAACGTTTGTCCCTTTTCCTCCCCCTCCAAAATTATATAATAGAGATTAACCTAGAAGGTCAGTCAAGCCGCTGTCGCTTGTTGACTTTGTAAATGTTTATTTATCATATCTCATCATCTCAATATATATATATATATATATATATATATAGAACCTCAAATTCATAGGGAAAGAGACGCACTACTCTTTTGATCATGATGCTAAATTGGCTCGTCATCTCCACCACCACTCTCTTCATCATCATCATCTCCACCATCATCATCTTCTTCTTCAAAACCCTAAACAATGCCGGCCTCCCTCCAGGCCCAACCGCCATCCCCATCATCGGCAACCTCCACTGGCTCTGGACATCATTCACGAACATAGAGCCATTCCTTCGCGACCTCCACGCGCGGCTTGGCCCCATCGTCACGCTCCGCATCGGATCCCGCCTAACTATCTTCATCGCCGACCGCCACCTTGCCCACGAAGCCCTCGTCACCCAAGGCGCCATCTTCGCCGACCGCCCCACTGCCCTACCCGCCATTCGCGTCTTCAATAGCAACCAACACAACATCAGCTCCGCCTCCTACGGCCCTCTCTGGCGTCACCTCCGCCGCAACCTCATCTCTGAAATCCTCCACTCATCTCGAGTCAAGCTCTTCTCCAATGGCCGGCAGTGGGTTCTCAACATCCTCACCGACAAGATACGCGCCAGCGCCGAGGCTAACAATGGCGTCGTCCTTGATTTCAAACAAAATCTCCAGTTCTCCATGTTCTGCTTGCTTGTCCTCATGTGTTACGGCGAGAAGCTCGACGAGAAGGCCATTAGAGATATCGAAACGGCGGAGAGGAACTGGCTTCTGTACTCCAATAAGCTCAATGTCTTCGCTTTCGTCCCCAGAATCTCCAAGCTCATCTTCCGAAAGAGATGGAACACGGCCATGGATCTCCGCCAGAAACAAAGGGACATAATCATACCATTGATCAGAACTCGAGAGAAGCACAAAGACAAGCAGAACAAACAAGGCCGGAGTGATGATGAAAAGGAGAGGTTCGTCTACTCTTATCTTGATTCTCTTCTAGACGTCAAGCTCGCGGAAGAGGGAAACCGGAAACTCGATGACCACGAGCTGGTGACCATTTGCTCTGAATTCCTCATCGCCGGCACTGACACCACGGCCACCGCTCTGGAGTGGATCATGGCTAATCTGGTGAAGCAGCCGGAGATACAAGCCAAACTGTTTGATGAAATACAAGGAGTTGTTGGGAGTGAAGCAGAGGAAGTGAAGGAAGAGGAGCTTCATAAAATGCCTTATCTCAAGGCAGTGGTTCTTGAAGGGCTGAGAAGGCACCCGCCCGGCCACTTCGTGCTGCCGCACACGGTCACAGAGGACGTGAAGCTCAATGGATACGTGATCCCAAAGGGTGCTTCTGTGAACTTCATGGTTGCAGAGATGGGAAGAGATGAGAAGGTGTGGGAGAATCCCATGGAGTTCAGGCCTGAAAGGTTTGTGCATGCATATCATTCCTCGTATTTATTTGTTTATTTAAATTTTTTCATCGAAATCTTGCATGTTAAATATGTTGGTATGGTATTTACGATTTAATTAGTGGTCTTTTATATGCTTATAGTGCAGGGTTAATTCCTGAAAATTGATCATGTAGTAGTGCTTCAAAATGTTTCATACTTCCACTGAATTGATTTATTATTGTACATTGGTATCGTGGGTAATCCTCTGCTTTAACATAGGTGTACGTGAAGATTCTTTTCCATGTTTATTATAATTGTATGATTGTATCTTATCATAAATGGTATTTTTTTTAAGTATTAACGTATTTCATGATTTGTTATTTATAATTTTATTTTGTTATTATTTTTTATTTAAGATTTATGGAAGGTGGAGAAGGAGAAGGTGTGGACATAACAGGAACCAAAGGAATAAAGATGATGCCATTTGGGGTTGGGAGAAGAATATGTCCAGGACTTACACTTGCCATGTTACATTTGGAATATTTCGTGGTTAATTTGATTAAAGAGTTCGAGTGGAAAGCTGTAGATGAAAAAGAAATTGATCTTGTTCAAGAGAAATCAGAATTTACCATTGTTATGAAAAATACTTTTCATGCTAGAGTTATTCCCAGAAAATGTAATATTTATTTTAAATAGGTTTTGGTTGCATCCATTATTAATTGTGTCTAGTTGTGTTTATGAATTTGTTTATGATTGAGTGTGACTTGTATCAAATTCTTGCTATTTAAATGCAATTTAAAGTACAGTTAATTATAAATATGAGATCAAATCATCATGGATGTGTATGATTAGCGGGAGATTTTTTTTTTCTTACTACTGAGCTGGAGGTATATGATTAGACGATAGTCTTTTCAGATGTAAGATCCACTTCTTCTTTTTTCTATAGCTTTACACTTAAAATTTTTGATCAAATTAGTCACAAAATACTCCAAATGCAAAAAAAAAAAAGTCCAAATCCAGGACATATCCTTCTACCCGGGCCAAAAAGATATCATATTTATTTCCATGCTTCCGGATATATCCACTACTTCTCCTTCCTCTCCTTCCATAAAACCTAATATATATATATATATATATAAAAGAAAAAAAATTATAAATTAAATTAAATATTACACTCGGGCAACATCCTCAGCATATAAAACTTAGAAGAGAAAAATATTCCTATATATTAAAAAAACAATTATATAAAATAACAATACATGAATAAAAATCAAATGTAATTCTAACCTCATTATTTTATTTAATGTTTATTTCTATTAGTATTTGAAGATGCCAACTTAGGCTTTGAAAATGATATGGGCAATAATAATGTCATGTTCAAGAGTCTAGCAAAAAACTTGCTAACTTTTTCAAATCTAAGCCCCGATCTAGATTTATTAAAAATGAATAATGAGGATAACCTTGAAAAAAAAAAAAAACACATATTCACTTTTATATGCGGAAGTGATAACTATTACTTTATAAAAGAAAAATTTAAGTGAACATTTTAAAAACATAAAAATAAAAAATATCGAATAAGAAAAATAACATATATATATATATATATATATATGGAAGTGATAATATAATTTACTGATATTGAATAAAAAGGCCCTTTGAAGTTCAAGTATTGAAAAAAAAACCATGACTATTATAAAACGATACTTACCAGATATTATTAAACTACTTGTTTAACACATGATAAAAATATCTAATGTAAAATAAGTTATTGATTTATCTGACTATTTTCTATTTGTACTTGAACATAATTATTATTATTTAAATTACAAACAAGTTATTCAATAATAATAATAATAATAATAATTCAAAATAATTACTCTCTCCGTTCTTTTTTATTTGTCGTGAATAAAGAAATCTCACATATAAAAAAAGTTTATTATTTCACATAATTTAATAAAAAATTAGTTATTTTTTTAAAATTATCCTTAATTTATATCTTCATATTAAATTTTTAAGAGGAGAATTGAATAGAGTATTAGTCTATGAATTTGTCTATGATTGAGTGTGACTTGTATGCAATTCTTGCTACTTAAATGCAATTTAAAGTATACTTAATTATAAATATGAGATCAAATCATTGTGGATGTGTATGATTAGGGGGTTTTTTTTTTTATAATCACCAAAATAGTCCTTGTATTTTTCTCTTTTGCTCTTTTGTCTCATTGAAATGCTCCCGATTAGTATCTTTATTTTTGAAAATGCTGATCACTTGTTAGAAATCTCCATCTGAGTCCCCTCTATTTTTTAAAAACGTGCCCACCCTAGGGACTGAGTGGCAGCATTTTTCAAAAGTGAGAGGACCCAGTTGAGAGTATTGTCAAACTGACTCAGCACATTTTCAAAAGAAAGAGACCAGTGGAGATTTCCATGAGATGAACAAAAAAAGAGATAGAGAAAGTAGGGCCGATTAACCATGATTATACTCTTTTTTCTTACTCACTGACCTCGCCAGTATATGATTGAATGATATTTTTTTTTCATAAATATGATAAATTTTTAGCCTATGCTTCTTCACCTAGGCGATGTGAGTGCTAATTAATCAAGAATCTGTTATAATCTTTTTTAGTGAAACCAATATAGCCAGGTTATGAATTTTTTAGTGCAAACTTTTCATGTTATTGAGTCACGTTACCTCCACGCGAATGAATAATTTTTTAAAAAAAATCAATTTTTTTTAAATCAAATAATATTGAAATTGATTGAAAGTGATAACCGAAGAAGTCACATAGTGGTTTATTATTTCCCAAAAACTTCAAGAATTTTGCATTTGTGGGTCAAATTGGACGCTTCAATCAAGTCTCGTGCTCTGATATCATTAATTATCAAGATGTGTTTGTTTTAAATTAAAAAATTATTTGAACGGTTTTTTACCACTTTCTCAAATGATTTATTTACTTTATAAAAAATAAAAATGTTTAATTACCTAAATTGGTCCTGTGATGATCTCTAATTTAGAGATCTCATTATTTTCAATAAGAACTCCATCCACCTCACATGAAACAAATGCAGGCTTCATGCCATATAAATTTTAAAAAAACATTGATGTAATATTGATTATTGACAATACTCAGTCAAAACATAATATCTATATATCATGCTGAAATTTTATTACATCATAACTGAAATTGTAGGTTTTTGCAAGGTATATATGCAAACCCAAATTTCATATTAACCCAAAAACCCAAAAATCATGAGTAGCAACCAATATCATGATCGATATGCCAAATTAAAATATATAAATCAAATACTAGATTTTTCTAGGAGTAATTCTAGCCCGCAAAGAATTTTTCATGACCACAGTGAACTCTGGCTTTTCAGATATAAGATCCACTTCTTCTTTTTCTATAGCTTTCCACTCAAAATTTTTGATCAAATTAGCCACGAAATACTCCAAATGCAAAAGAGCAAGTCCAAATCCAGGACATATCCTCCTACCAGCCCCGAAAGGTATCATATTTATCTCTTTGCTTCCGGTTATATCCACTCCTTCTCCTTCCCCTCCTTCCATAAACCTAAAATAATATATATATATATATATATTGAGAATAAAACATATAAATTAAATAAAATATTACACTTAGGCAGCATCCTCAACATATAAAACTTACAAGAGAAAAATATTCCCATATATTAAAATACAATTATATAAAATAACAATATATAAATAAAAATCAAATGTAATTCTAGCCTCTTTATTTTATTCAATGTTTATTTCTATTAGCATTTGAAGATGCCAACTTAGACTTTGAAAATGACATGGGCAATAATAATGCCATGTTCAAGAGTCTTAAAAAAATAAATTGCTAACTTTTTCAAATCAAAGCCCGGATTTAGATTTATTAAAAATAAATAATGAAGATAACCTTGCAAAATAAAAAATAAAAACATATATTCACTTATATCTGTTGAAGCGATAACTATTACTTTATAAAAGAAAAATAAAGTGATTAGTTTAAAAATATAAAAATAAAAAATATAGAGTAATATATATATATATTGGGCAAATTTGCTAAGAAAATTCTTAAAAATTGAAATCTAGTAAGGTTGATTATTCACCGTGAAATCCAACCGTGCATTCTGTTTTGATATATAATATTACTGATTTTATAAATAATAGTAGAGTGAAAAAGGAATGCACAATAATGTAATTTGAACAGTCAATAATAATTATCATAATAACTTAATCAATCTTAATTGTTTAACTCTATTTCTATTAACAATCACCAGTTAAAATAAAATTATATCTTAAAATAACTTATCGATCCATTCTTAACCGGTACAAAAATTAGGTTACTATTGAAGTTACGACGTTCCTATGAATGAACGTCCGCAAATAAAGTGATAACATAAGTTATTTTGTTAATATATCTGAAAAAATTAAATTTAAAATCAAAATAAAATAAAATAATAGACAAACCTTTCCGGCCGGAACTCCATGGGCTTGTCCCAAACCTTGTCATCTCTTCCCAGGTCTGCAACCATGAAGTTTATAGTCACACCTTTCGGAATCACGTACCCATTCAGCATCACGTCCTCGGCGACGCTGTGCGGCAGCAAGAAGCGCCCGGGCGGGTGCCTTCTCAGCCCTTCAAGAACCACTGCCTTAAGATAAGGCATCCTTTGAAGCTCCTCCTCCTTCACCTCCTCTGCTTCAGTACTCTCAACCACTCCTTGTATTTCATCAAACAGCTTGGCTTGTATCTCCTGGTGCTTCACCAGATTCGCCATGATCCACTCCAGTGAGGTCGCCGTGGTGTCGGTGCCGGCGTTGAGGAATTCAGAACATATGTTTGACAGCTCATCGTCAGTGAGCTTCCTGTTTCCCTCTTCAGTGAGCTTGATGTCTAGAAGAGAATCAAGATAAGAGTAGACGAACCTCTCCTTTTCATTATCATCACTCCAGCCTTGTTTGTTCTGCTTCTCTTTGTGCTTCTCTCGAGTTCTGATCAATGGTATGATTATGTCCTTTTGTTTCTGGAGGAGATTTATGGCCGTGTTCCATCTCTTTCGGTAGATGAGTTTGGAGAGCGTGGGGAAGAAAGCCAAGACACTGAGCTTGAGAGAATATAAAAGGAAGTTCCTAGTAGCTGTTTCGATGTCTCTAATGGCTTTCTCGTCGAGTTTCTCGCCGAAGCACATGAGGACAAGCAAGCAGAACATGGAGAACTGGATATTTTCTTTGAAATCAAGGACGATACTATTGTTTGTCTCGGCGCTGGCGCGGATCTTGGAGATGAGGATGTTGAGAACCCACTGCCGGCCATTAGAGAAAAGCTTGACTCGAGATGAGTGGAGGATTTCAGAGATGAGGTTGCGGCGGAGGAGGCGCCAGAGAGGGCCGTAGTGGGCGGAATTGATGGTGTGTTGGTTGCTGGTGAAGACGCCAGTGGTGGGGATGGCCGGAGGGCGGTCGGCGAAGACGGCGCCACGGGTGATGAGAGCGTCGTAGGTGATTTGGCGGTCGGAGATGAAGATGGCGCGGAAGGAGCCGATGTGGAGGGTGATAATTGGGCCGTAACGAGCGTGGAGGTCACGGAGGCGATTGGGGAAGGCCTCGGATGAGGTCCAGAGCCATTGGATGTTGCCGATGATGGGGACGAGAGGTGGGCCTGGAGGAAGGCCGCCATTGTTGAAGATTTTGAAGAAGAGTGTGTAGGAGAAGAAGAAGAAGAGAGTGGAGATGATGAAGATGAAGAGGTAAACGAACACCATCATGATCTCTAGAGTTGGTGAAATTTTGTTTCTGTTTTTTGGGTTGTGTTTAAATTAGGGAGATAAATGAATAAATCTGGAATTATTGGAGTTGACTGAATTATTTTTCATTGACTTTCTAGAATTAGGAAATGGAGAGAACAAAAATTTTTTTAAAAAAAAATAATTGAAAGAAAAAAATGGCAGGAAGCTTCATGGGGGTTTCTTGACAATTGAAATTGGAGTATATGCTAGTTTTTAGTTTATTAAAATATATATTATATTTTTTATTAACCAAATAATTACAGAATTTATTGATATACTGTTTTTTAATAATGAAGTTTTGAGATGAAATCTTGTGAGAATTAAATGCACACCTTGTTTATAAATATTTTGTCTCAGTGATTATGTTATGGTAGATGAGGTAGACTAATTAAATATATATAATTAAAGATTGTTTTAGCCGATACATTGCGGTGAGAATGGCTTCAAGCATGACCAAAAGCAATGGGTTAATGATGTTTAATTACATTTTTTTTTTAAATAACAAATACATAATAAGTGTCCTCCACTTAAAAGATGGTAGAAGGACAAATGAATACGGGTACATTAATTATTGTGGTTTAATGATCTTATAAAAATTTATTATGTAAAGTGATTTTACATGTGGGATAATAAAGACCTGCCTCGCGTGACCAAAATAATATACCAAGCATCACAGCATGCAATAATAAAATTTTTTAACATAAAACCTTGGATAGATGGAAATTACAGCTCCTACAAAAACTTATAATGAGATTCAATATACAATAATTGATTCCAGTGAATATTGTGATCATTGTCCTTTCTCATTATGATTAACAAAAATAAAAAATTAGAAATAGTGTCTTATTACACGATTTATGGAGTATTTATATTTAAAAATCATCAAAATTATGTTTGTGGCTCTTCTCAATTTGTTAGGACAAGACAAGTGACTATATGAAAATAATTAAAAAAAAATGGAATACCTTATGTAGTCCCTTTAATATAGTCAATATATCTTTTTGGTTCTTCTAATATGATTTGTCCTTAGGAGGTCCGTCTATTTTAATATTTGAAAAATATAAGTTCTTATAGAGATCTCCTAAGGACAAATTATATTAGAGAGAGATTTAGGTTTTTAAAATATTAAAATAGAGTGATCTCCTATGGACAAATTATATTAGAAGGATTAAAAGGGCAGATTGACTATATTAGAGAGATTAGATCGGATATTTTACAAAAAAAAAAAAACTAATGAAAAGTAAATTATGAGTAATATCACAATTTTTATAAAAAAACTAATGTTATGAATGCAAACTACATTTAGGCGGATGAGTTAGACAAATTCTAAATTTGTATGGAGTTATTTTTTTTTTTTAATGGAAAAGAACTACTAATAACGTTACGATGATAATTTTGTGTGAAAAATATTGTTTTAGTGATTGTTAATATTTTGTTAAAAAAAAAAAGAAAAACTTCAGAAGCCGACATTTAGTTCATTTCATGCTTTTTCTTTTTTTTTTAAAAAAAATTGTTTTTTAAAATGATGGTATTGGTAACGGAGGCTTTTGGGCCATTTTATTTCCATGAAGCCTGTCTGATTTGAGCTTGATGACAATTCATTAAATTAATCTTAATTTTGACATCAAAGTATGACTTTGCCTGAAAGATCAGCATTCTGCTGATTATTTTAATTTTAATTCTTGTTTCTTCTTTTGTATCGTGCTCCTGGCTCTTTATGGTAATGAATTTGTGGTTTATTTTTTTTTTTTTTAAAAGAAAAAAAACTCAAAGGTGGTTCATAAATAGGTCATTTTTTTTAAATCTAAAAATATTCATATCTAATCCAATCGAGTTCAAATGGAGTACATAGGAAACTTTATATTTTGGAGTTTTACATTCTTGAGCTAACAAGGCAAACTAGAAAACGATGATATGAAGTTTATCTTTTATGAACTTATATCAATAATTCTTTTCTGTGTTCAGCTCTTTATAATTAAAAATATATTTAAAATAAATGTAAAGATAAGAAAACATAATTTTTTTTTATTTCTATTATTTGCATGGTCCAAATTCTTAATCCCCAAGCAAGAGATGACTTATGCATAGGAAAGCAACACATGATGACCAAGTCCATAGTATGGACAGACATACTAGATTTATAAGAAATAAAAATCAAATATAAACCGATTCTAGCAAAATAAAAAGTGTAAAGATTTCTTTAGCCGATAAATTGTGGAGAGAATGGCTCCAAGCATGACCAAAAGCAATGGGTTGATGATGTTCAATTACATTTTTTTTTTAAATAACAAATACATAATAAATGTCCTCCACTTATAAGATGGTAGAAGGACAAATGGATACGTGTACATTAGTTATTGTGGCTTAATGAATTTGTAGTTTATTTTTTTTCACAAAAAAGGAAAAAAAAATACTATGTTACAAAGGTGGTTCATAAACATGTCATTTTTTTTTAAATTGGTTTTTTACTTGCGTACTTCTGTAAAATCATGAATTTGTTTAAATGCCCTAATAAAAATAATATTTGCTTGTATACCCCTACAAATCAATTATATTTGCTTAAATGCTCTTATGGTTAAGTTGACACATAATGCTCTTATAGGTTTGTTAATATACTTATCAAATTTTTTATTATATTTTATAGATTTTAAATTATTTACAGTAATCGTTGGTATTTGGCCCGCCAACGATGTTCACGTTTGGGAGGTTCTCCAAATAAGCTCCGGTAACGGCGTTGATCAAGTTGAGACCTATGCTAGTGAAGGTAACGGCACATGTGCAGATGCCACGGCGTCGGATGTAGTCGGTGTTGAGATGGTCTAGTAAAGTTAGTTTAAAACCTCAGAGGACGGCGTAGATGTCTCTGACACCGATTTGAAAGAGCCGGCGAGTGAGATGGCATGGTTTGAAGGGATTAGTGAGAAAGGAACCTCAAAAGATGGCGGCTGAGTGGTTGAAAAGTTTGGAAATTTTTCTTAGATGGCTTAGGTTGGATGATGTTAAAGGTAATTGGGTAATTTTTTTAAGTTGGGTAAAGTGGGAATTATTGTTAATTCCATAAACCCTAACGGTGGCTAACCATAAAAATACTATTTACTTGCATACCCCCATAAATTGGGTAATAGTGTCTGATTACCCAATTTATGGAGTATTTATATTTAAAAATCATCAAAATTATGTTTGTAGCTCTTCTCAATTTGTTAGGACAAGACAAGTGAATATATGAAAAATGATTAAAAAAAATAGAATACCTTATGTACTTCCTCTAATATTGTCAATATATCCCTTTGGACCTTCTAATATGATTTGTCCCTAAGAGGTCCGTTTATTTTAATATTTGAAAAATGTAAGTTCTCATAGAGATCTCCTAAGGACAAATTATATTAGAGAGCTTTAGGTTTTCAAAATATTAAAATAGAGGGATCTTTTATGGACAAATCTTATTAGAGGGATTAATGGGCAGATTGACTATATTAGAGAGACTAAATCGGGTATTTTACAAAGAAAATAACTAATGAAAATAAATTGTGAGTAATATCACAATTTTTTTTATAAAAAAAACTGATGTTAAGAATGCAAACTAAATTTAGGTTGATGAGTTAGACAAATCCTAAATTTGTATGGAGTTAATTTTTTAATGCAAAAGAACTACTAATAACGTTACGATGATAAATTTGTGTGAAGAATAGAATATTGTTTTAATGAGTTTCTATTTTTTTTATGTTGGTAATCAAAATAGATTGTTAATGTTTTGTTAAAAACTTCAGAAGCCGACATTTAGTGCAGTTTCATATTTTTTTAAAAAAATTATTTTTTACAAGGATGGTATTGGTAACGAAGGCTTCTGGGCCATTTTATTTCCATGGAGCCTGTCTGATTTGAGCTTGATGGCAATTGATTAAATTAATCTTAATTTTGACATGAAAGTATGACTTTACCTGAAAGATCAACATTCTGTTGATTATTTTAATTTTAATTCTTGCTTTCTCTTTTGTATCGTGCTCCCGGCTGTTTTTTTTAATGAATTTGTGATTTATTTATTATTATTTTTTAAAAAAAAAACTCTTTTACAAAGGTGGGGTAAATTTTTCAGGAGGTCACTAAACTTTGGCTCATTTTCACTTTAATCACCGAACTTCAATTTATATCAATTTGGTCACTAAACTTTAATTTGATTTCAACCGATAATAAATCAAGGATTTCAACCCCCAATTGATTACATGACTATCTAAAAATCTAAGTCAGTCTTTTCATTGACACATTATTAAATCTATTAGAGGTGTCCACGTCATCGAAAAAGAGCTACATCATTCATTTGGAGGTTTGAAATCTCTTGATTTACTAGCAAGTGAAATGAAATTAAAATTGAGTGACCAAATTGATACAAATTGAAGTTCAGTGATCAAAGTGAAAATGAGCCAAAGTTTAGTGACTTATTAAAAAATTTACCCTACAAAGGTGGTTCATAAACAGGTTTTTAAATCTAAAAATATTCATATCCAATCCAATCAAGTTCAAATGAAATAATTAGGAAACTTCATATTTTGGACTTTTACATTCTTAAGCTAACAAGACAAACCAAGAAGGATGACATGAAGTTTTCTTCTATGAACTTCTATTAATAATTCTTTTCTGCATTCAACTTTTTATAATTAAAAATATATTTAAACTGAATGTAGGGATAAAAAAACATAAATTTTTTTATTTTTTATTTTTAAAATTTGCATGGTCCAAATTCTTAATCACCAAGGAAGATATTACTTATGCATAGGAAAGCAACCCACGATGATGAAGTGCATAGTATGAAGAGACTTACTATTTTTAATATATTTGTGCTTACATCTACAAGGTTTTATTTTTTTTTTTATTGAAAACAAATAATCAATGTAAAAATTAGGGGTAAATTTTTTAGTAGGTCACTAAAGTTTGGCTCACTTTCACTTTAATCACCGAACTTCAATTTGTATCAATTTGGTCACTCAATTTTAATTTGATTTCAACCGATAATAAATCAAGGATTTCAACCCCCAATAGATTATATGACTATCTAAAAATCTAAGTCAGTCCTCCCATTGACACATTATTAAGTCTATTAGAGGTGTCCATGTCATCGAAAAAGAGCCACATCATTCATTTGGAGGTTGAAATCTCTTGATTTACTACCAAATAAAATGAAATTAAAATTGAGTGATCAAATTGATACAAATTGAAGTTCAGCGATCAAAGTGAAAATGAGCTAAAGTTTAGTGACTTACTAAAAAAAAATTTACCCTAAAAATTAGATGACAATAAACTAAAGAGTGGCCGGCTGTGATAATTTATTTATTTATTTTTAATTAATGATAATTTTATAAATATACAATTTTGCCCTTTATTGATCTTCTCCACTTGTTTAAGTACAGAACCAGGGAGCAGTGGGAGGAAAACAAACGCCACACGACGACTCTAATGGAGATGATGCTAAATTGGCTCCTCATATCCACCACCACCCTCTTCATCTTCATCATCTCCACCATCTTCTTCTTCTTCTTCAAAAGTCACAACAGTGGAGGGCTCCCTCCAGGCCCAACCGCCATCCCCATCCTCGGCAACCTCCAATGGCTCTGGACATCACTCCGAAACATTGAGCCACTCCTCCGAGACCTCCATGCGCGCCTTGGCCCCATCGTCACGCTCCGCATCGGATCTAACTGCGCGATATTCATCTCCGACCGCCACCTTGCCCACGACGCCTTAGTCACCAACGGCGCAGTCTTCGCCGACCGTCCCCCCGCCTTACCCGCCTTGCGCGTCTTCAATAGCAACCAACACAACATCAGCTCCGCCTCCTACGGTCCTCTCTGGCGTCTCCTCCGCCGCAACCTCATCTCCGAAATCCTCCACCCTTCTCGAGTCAAGCTCTTCTCCAATGGCAGGCAGTGGGTTCTCAACATCCTCATCTCCAAGATCCGCGCCAGCGCCGAGGCAAACAACGGCATCGTCCTTGATTTCAAAGAAAATCTCCAGTTCTCCATGTTCTGCTTGCTTGTCCTCATGTGCTTCGGCGAGAAGCTCGACGAGAAGGCCATTAGAGACATCGAAACGGCGGAGAGGAACTGGCTTCTGTACTCCAGCAAGCTCACTGTCTTCGCTTTTTTTCCCAGAATCTCCAAGCTCATCTTCCGAAAGAGATGGAACACGGCCATGGATCTCCTCCAGAAACAAAAGGACATAATCATACCATTGATCAGAACTCGAGAGAAGCACAAAGAGAAGCAGAACATACAAGGCCGGGGTGATGATGAAAAGGAGAGGTTTGTCTACTCCTATCTTGATTCTCTTCTAGACATCAAACTCCCTGAAGAGGGAAACCGGAAACTCACTGATGATGAACTGGTCACCATCTGCTCTGAATTTCTCATCGCCGGCACCGACACAACGGCGACTGCTCTGGAGTGGATCATGGCGAATCTGGTGAAGCACCCGGAGATACAAACTAAGCTGTTTGATGAAATACAAGGAGTGGTTGGGAGTGAAGCAGAGGAAGTGAAGGAGGAGGAGCTTCAAAGAATGCCTTATCTCAGGGCAGTGATACTTGAGGGACTTAGAAGACATCCACCCGGCCACTTTGTAGTACCCCACAGCGTCAAAGAGGACGCAATGCTCAATGGATACGTGATTCCAAAGGGTGCTTCTATAAATTTCATGGTTGCAGAGATTGGGAGAGATGAGAAGGTGTGGAAGAACCCCATGGAGTTCAGGCCTGAAAGGTATGTTTATATATGCGTTCTTTATATATATTATAATCAAAATCTTGGTAAATACAAAAAGAATCCTGAACAATTTCCAGGTCTCTATGAATTTCTTTTAGGCCATAGTTTTGCTGCATATTTCATGCTTACATTGAATTCGTTCTTTTAAAATTTGGAAAATAAATAGGCATAAGTTAAAAAAAAAAATTATCGGCAATAACCACTATTTAGTGTAATGGTATATTATAAGAATAGTGAATGAACAGACTCACTGAGTCACCAATACCATTATAATATTGTGTATATACACTACATAATCAATGAAGAACTACTGTTTATTTACTGTTCACAAATCCCACGTGAGAGATTGGGCATGGTAGGATTGTAATTGCTATATGTGATACCATACCGAGTTAATAAATATTTAAGATGGGGTTGTTAAGCCACCGTAATTAATGCACTACTGTTTATATTTGTCCCTTGACATTTTTTACAGGGTGGTGTTTATTGCTTTGTAAAAAAAAATATTGACTAAACTTGGTTGAAATACAAATTTTCTCTTTGATATTTTAGATTAGGAGAGTAGCATTTAAAGTAAATATAAAAATCAAATGAATATGGCAATTTTTTTTAGTAGTTTCTCGGTAATTACTTCTTTATTGAAATTTAAAGAAGAATCATTTCAGTACTGTGCTTTTGTATGTTTTGCATCTAGTATATTATATTGTATCTAGAAGAGATGTTTTAGAATATTATTTTTTATATCATTAACATATTTTATGATTTTTTATAAATGATTTTATTATCATTATTATTATTATTTAGGTTTATGGAAGGCGGTGAAGGACAAAGAACGGATATAACTGGGAATAAAAAAATCATGATGATGCCTTTTGGAGTTGGGAGAAGGATATGTCCAGGACTTGACCTTGCTATGCTGCATTTGGGATATTTTGTGGCTAATTTATTTAAAGAGTTTAAATGGAAAGCTGCAGATGGAGAAGAAATAGATGTTGATCAAGAAAAATCAGAATTTACTATTGTTATAAAAACTGCTTTCCGCGCTAAAGTTATTGCCAGAAGAATTTAATATTTGTTTTGAATAGGTTGGTTTGGCATAAATTAGCGATTATGTGTATGCATTTGTCTATGGGTGTGACTTGATATTCAACTCTTGATGATTAAATACAATTTACAGCATAATTAATTATAAATATGAGAATCAAATGGTTGTGTATGATTATACGATAAAGACAAAAACGCTAGGTAGGTTTTTCTTGCTATTTAACCACTTTTCCCCTTTGTTGTTGATGAATCACTTTTGATCCCTTTCAAAAATTGAATCTTACATAAATTGATAAAAAAACAACCAACGGAAAGAAGACATTGTGGTTTATTTTTTTTAAAAAAAAATATTCAAGAATTTTGCATTTCGCATCTCACTTGGGTACTTAAAAGAAAAAAAAAATCGATGATGCCGTAGTTTTTCAAAATGTTTCATGCTTACATTGAATTGATTCATTATTGTGCATTGGTACTATAGTGTAATCGCACACAATTGAAATCATTTGACCACCATGATGAGGTGGCAACAAAATGTTATGGTGCTTATGATGGTGTGACAACTTGAAGGCTTGGAGATATTTGAAGAAGGTTCAATTTCCTTGTTTATGACGAATCAATTAACTTAAATTACACAGAGATTTCTCAGAAAATATTTCGAAGCAAA
Source organism: Dioscorea cayenensis subsp. rotundata (assembly GCF_009730915.1). NCBI lineage: Eukaryota > Viridiplantae > Streptophyta > Magnoliopsida > Dioscoreales > Dioscoreaceae > Dioscorea > Dioscorea cayenensis. The sequence goes on along the minus strand of NC_052471.1, from coordinate 781,411 downwards.
TTCCTTGTCATTGATGAATTGATTAACATTAATTACCTAGAGAATTTATTATTTACCCACGGAATAATTCGTTGCTATTTAGCAAGGGAATATAAAATCCCTAGGTAAATTATTACCCACGAGGTTATTACCCATGAATGTTAATCCCTGGGAAATCCCTCGCTAATAAATATTACCTAGGGATTTTACAATTTTAGCTAGGGAATTGTCCCAAGCTAATTGATGTTTTTCTTGTAGTGAGGATCTTTTAGGGAAATATTGTGGAAATACATGATGGATCCCTCTTGGGGCTGTGCAAAGGTGATATAATACAACTACGGTCTATCCCATTCGAATTTGTGGCCTATTCAGGCTGGTAGGATTTCCTTCTTTTGGAAAGGGGTTTTGAGCTGTTTACCGGCTATTAGGAGTTGTTTTTCTCATGAAGTCATTACTGGCAAGGAAACACTTTTTTGGAAAGATGGTTGGCTAAATCGTAGTGCACCAATGAATTTGTGGCCAGATGAATACAGAGCCAGCCCCCGTCCCAATGGCACAATTCATGAGCTTATCCACTTATTGGATGAGCTTCCCTTTACCGGTAATAAACAAATTAGACATACTCCTGCTAGTGTGTGGACGTCTGATAGTCTGTTGGGAGATAAGGAGCGATGGAGACTTACCGCAAATGTGACGTTCTCGGTGAATTCCTTCTACAATCTCTTAATCGATTGGGGGTTCAGATGTCCGGTGTTGAGATTTTTTTGGCATGATTGGTGCCCTAAGAAAATCAACCTTTTCAACTGACTTGTGTGGCAAAACAAAATCCTTTCGTTGGAAAACCTAGCACGAAGGGGTTGAAATAGATTACTTACTGATATCTGTGTCATGTGTAATGCCGGGTTTGAGTTGGTCAACCACCTGTTCATACACTGCTCTTTTGCCAACCATGTGTGGGAATACTTCACCAGAATACTTCAGTTGCCCCAGTCACCGTCCTCTCTCAAGGATCTTTGGGGCCCCTGGAGAACATGTTTGCATACTGAAAGAAGGGCTTTTGGGGACTTAGTGGCGAAAGCAATTATTTGGAATATTTGACTTGCTAGGAACGATTTTATTTTTAATGCCAATGTTATGCATACACATTGCCTCATTGTGAAAATTGATCGTATGCTTGTATCTTGGTGCTCTTCTATCACAGAGGGACCTAGAGCGAAGATAGATGAGGATATCAACACTGTCAGAAGAAGTTTGGAGTTTCTTGGTCCCCGAACAAAAGATTTAGGCGAGACCCGACCTTCAAAAGAGGCGCTCGACCCCAACATTGGCTAGGCTCTGAGCTGGTTGTTTCTCTTTTGGGGGCTTCTGCCCTTTTTATGCTATTCCTTTTTGTCGTACTTTACCACATCTAGTGGTTGGTGAATTTTGTATCTGATTTTTTATTAATGCGAAGTGGTTTATCCACATTTTCAAAAAAAAATTGAAAAAAAATGGTAGGAAGCTTCATGGAGGGCATTTATTTTGCCTTTGTCAATTGGAGTATAAACTGCTTCTAGGGTGGATATAATTATTAGTTTATAAAATATATGATATGCTTTTTATTAATAAAATAATTACAGAAATTATTAATATATATTTGAATAATGAAGTTTTAAGATAAAATCTTATAAGGATTAAATTTGCATCGTTGTCCGTATGGTGATTATGTTATGGTATATGAGTTAGACTGATTAAATAGATCGAATTAAATTAGATTTATAATAAATAAAAATTAAATACAAACCAATTCAAAATTAAAGGTTTAAAGGTTTTTTTTTAAATAACAAATTGTGGTTGAATGATAAATACGACCAAAAGCAAGTGGTTGGGGTAAAAATTTTAAGAGAGTACCAAACTATAGTCAAATATTAAAATAAATACCGAATTTCAATTCGTATCTTATTTAACATCACACTTTAATTTCATTTCAATGGAGGATACCCATTCATTTTCGATGAGGAATTGTTAACGTGGCCGCCGAAATGATCACGTGGCATGCGTTTTAATCATCATCACCCGTTCTGAGTCACATCATCCCAAAATTTGCCATATCGGCATCCCCCTTTCTTCTCCCTCTTCTTCTTCTTCTGCCCTCTTTTCTCACTCTCTTTTTCCCTTTCATTTCTTTTAAATCTTGTGACTTTCAAGAGCTTAAAAGAAAGAATCATGACGGAGTCTTCAAATTTGGATCACCATCATCAACACCGAGAAGACATTCTTGGAACCCCTTCATTGCCACCTCTTCCCAATTTCCATGTAGTTTCAAGGCACCTTGAATGCAACCAACCTCTCATTTTGTAAGTACAGAGCTCATGCATGTATATGTTTTTCTGTTAATTTTCTCTTTTGAGTTTATTCATTTGTTTCCTTCCTACTTGTTTTAAATACTTCAATAATATTCCATATAATTCCTAGGATTTGGAAGTTTCTTTCTTGGCTTCTTTCTCATAATTATATATGTAAGGTTATATATATATATATATAATTACTCATACTTATATTTGATTTGTTTTTCAATGTAGTAACAATGGTGATGAATATTATCATAACTTCATTCCTAACTGTAACACAATCATTATTCAAGACCTGGGGTTTCATCACTGGACTAACACTGGACGTACCTTCATTGTCAGAACCAAGAAACCATGCATAGATCAAAGAGGAGTTCATAGATTCATCGAAAAACACACCATCATTTTTTCGGAGAAAACATCAGCTTTGTTCTTCCAAATGCTTCCATTAATTCACACTTGAATCAAATTTCATCTCCATTTCCATTCTCCATTGCCATGGACTTAAGGTTTTTTAACATCTTGGTCTCATCTAAGCTTATACCATCCAGAAGCTTTCCTCCATACAATCCTCCAACCATCCAAATTATTTCTTTTGGTTTGAGTAAAGAAGAAAAAAGCAAACCACAGGAGATTGAGAATGAGAAGAGAGGGCAGGCCAAGAAGAAGAAGAAGATTCCGGCGGCCAGGTCAATAATTCCTCATCGGAAATGGACACGTACCTTTATGTTGAAATAAAATTAAAGTGTGATATCCAAAAATATATGAATTAAAGTGTGGTATCTAGTTTGATATTTGACCATAGTTTGGTATCTTTTTAGGATTTTTACTGGTTGGTGATGTTCAATTGTTTTTTTAATAAATACGTGCATTTCATTTAAAAGTGTTAAAAAGACAAAATTAATATCTTAAATAAATAAATATAATATAATTCCTCTTATAAGGGATCTATACTCAAACTTAGTGTATCGTATTTAGTCCTAGTGAATAGTGTGCCCAATGCCTTTTCTTGTCATGATTAATAAAAAAATAAAAAACAAAAACAAAAAATAATGTGTTTTGATATATGGTTTTTGATATACGGTACAAGACTACTTGTTATAAGATCATAAAAACCATGACTCCGACCTGCCCGACCTACTCTGAAACGATGAAACCCCGGCCATGAGGTTCCTCAGTAGCTCTCGGGAGATCTATGCTGGCTCTCATGCCGATCCGCGCAACTATCGTCCTTCTCGTGGTGGATCTCGCGCGGGCTTCTCTGGTAGATCTCGCTGGAACTCTCGTCCCCAGTCCCTTCACCCCAACCTTCCCCAAAGAAACACTTACCCTCAGTGTAACCAAGACTCGCAGAACCCTCATCATCTCAAGGCCTCTCCGGTGAGAGAGGGAACAACTTACGCGGACGTCGCCCGCACCCCACCTTCACAGGAATCTCTGCCCACCACCATCCCTACTTCTCTCAAGAGAAGGCGCTCACCGGACTAAGCCAAACAAGGTTCTAAATGTTTGAGAACTGGGCACAGGGTTGATGAGTGTCGACACCAGCTTACCTGCAAACGCTGCTCCGGCACTGGTCACCTCGCCATACGCTGCCCCCTCCGCTCTCCTTCTCATCGTTCAGACCCCAAAAAAGCAAGAGTCCGATCCAATATTTACTCTCAGGATACCTCCTCCTCTAACTACAAGACTAGAGGATCCTCCGTAGAGCTCAAACCTCTTCTCCATGTCCCTGTGAGAACCAACAAGGCCTCGCTCCGTGTTTCCCTGCTAATTACTGAAGCTATTTTAAAATCGAAAGAAGAGCTTAAGAAGATGGTGATAATTAGGGTAGTCTCAGGCAATGTAAGTGTCCGCTCTCTGCATGATTCTCTCCCCCAGTGTATCGACACTGATCTTTGCGAGCACATCACCCCTTTCAACAATGATTTTGTTCTCACGATGTCCTCTGCCAGGGACGCAGCTATGGCTGTGAAGAGAAGCCCTCTAACCCTCAATTCTATCCATGGCCCTTGCTGTATCTCCCTCTCCCACTGGACCGTTGAATTCGGCTCTCATGCGGTGGCCGCCGGGAACTATAATTGGATCAGGATCACCAACCTCCCCTTCATTGTTGGGCCCGGGACTCCATCGTCGACATCCTCAAACCCGATCGGGCGATTTAATCTACGTCCAGAAGAAGGAGCATGTTACCTTGGAGCACCTTCGTACCCTCGTTAGACTTAAACCTTCAATCTCCTTCCCGTTGGAGATCACTGTGGACGTCGGGGTTAGAAGTTTCATTGTAAAACTAGAAGATGACGGAGTTCATATCCTCCGTTCCAAGTTAGTTCACGGACCGACGACCCACCTCCCAGCACAGCATCGCCCTGCTCCGCCTTCCAACAATGTCAACTATGCTCCCAAACCCGATAAGGGCAAAGGCCCTATTGTAATAACCCCTGTCGATATCTCCTCCGACAAGGCCGTCGAGCATTGCTCCAGCCTTAGCCTATTGACATGGACCACTGTTATCGGATCTCAGGGAGGTTTTTCTTCGCTTTCCGGTGACCAGTTGCTCGCCGAAATCCCTGAGATCCCGTCGGCCCCTCGAGAGCGTGCCGAGGGACAGGCTTCACTGTTGCCATGCAGTGGAGACGTGATGGAGAGTCCTTCAACGACCGTCAATCTGCCTCGGGATATGCTTCCCACCATCAGATTTGGAACTTTGCCCGCGTCTCTACCGCCTCACGATAAGCTCTCCCGGGATTCCTGCAAACCACGTGATCGCTCATCATCCTCTGCCGAGATTTCTATAGATGATATCTCTCCTGAGAATCCGTCTCTTCGTGATTTGCTTTCTGAAAAAAAGCCCACTCATCCAACGGAAGAGATGCCTCGAGATTCCCTCTCATATGATCACAATAATCTCTCACCTTTAATGGTAGCCTTGCCTCGTGATAATATCACTCTGGATCCCTCATCTGATGCTGATTTAATTCATCAAGATAAGCATCAAATAGATTTAATAAATTCCTCATTAATTAAGGAAAAATTACCTAGTGATTTTCACAATTCACAATCCATTTCAGAACTTGGACAGGTGTCATCTGTCGACCCTTTCCCGCAAGATAACATGCCTGCTCACCTTCAAGCTCACCCTCCAAATTTACCAATCCCTGATGGTTATAAATGGATCTTCATTTACGGAGGATGGACCATGGTACCAAGTATTAACTATGAGAAATTCTATGATCAAGATCCCACACCACATAACACTCCCGTGGAGATCCCCTCAGATGAAGAACTCCTCTACTGGGGAGAAGACGAGAATATTCTTGATCACGACATGGATGATGTCGATTTCCTCCCTGATGAAAACTGCACCGATCAGGACGACCATGCTCCTCTCCAAATCGACCCTGAACTAGAAATCATCGGCACATTGGAAGATATTCCAGTTAATCTCCAAACCAACACTAAACAGCTCAGAAGAAGCGACAGACCCAAGAAACCCTCTGGTCGATGGAACGAGGAAGCTGGGTTTGTACCCCTCCCTCCTAGATCTTCCAAGAAAAAAATCCCTGAAGATCCACGAGAAGGTACGCCCACCTTAATTAATTCAGTTTTTTCTACTTGGTCTGATGCTCAAATTATTAATTACAGTAATTCTTGTGGCATTAAATTCCTAGGCTCTCCTAATCATAAAAATAAATGCATAGAAAAAATCAGATCCCTCGAAGCCACCAGGAACTCCACATACTCCACATCCCTTGGGTCTCCTTCGAGACCCAATTAGACATTCCATGTATTTATGATTATTTTATGCTGGAATGTTAGAGGTCTAGGCAGACCCTCAAAATGCCATTTAGTGAAAGAAATTATTTCAAACTCCAAAGCAGACATTGTCTGCTTCCAAGAATCTAAACTCCAAAACATCCATTGTTCTCTCTGGAGATTAATCGGAGGTAATCGAATTAACTCCTTCGACTTCCTTCCAGCCCAAGGCACTGCTGGAGGTATTATTATCGCTTGGGATAACACGCAACTTATTGGCAACTCATTTCATAAGGGATCCTTTTCCATCTCCATCAAATTCACTAATCGCTCCGATAACTCCACCTGGACCTGCTCTAGTGTCTATGGGCCTAACTTCAGATCCTTAAGATCCAATTTCTGGAATGAACTTCGAACTTTAAGAAACCTCATCACAACTCCTTGGATTATATGTGGTGACTTTAATGCTGTTTTCTCCTTAGAAGACAAAAATACGGGTATTTCCAATCCTAGAGATATCATTTTATCGCAGAACCTTCTAAGCGAACTTGACCTTATTGATCCCCCCATCAATGGGAGAAAATTCACTTGGACCAATGGACAAGTTAGCCCCATATGGGTCCGTCTTGACAGATTCCTTTACTCCCACGACTGGACCTCCTTATTTCCCAGAACAACTCAATTCGATCTGCCCAGATTTGGATCCGATCATTCTCCTATCTGCCTTGACTTTGGAAATCATTTTAAGCAACCCCGGCTCTTCAAATTTGAGAAGTTCTGGTATACCAATCCACATATCTCTAATCTCATTAATGATTGGTGGTCAGAACTAAACCCTGTTGGCTGCGGAGCGTTTATCATATCCAAAAAACTTGCTCAATTAAAATCCAAACTCCGCACTTGGTCCAAAAACACTTATAGTGCTTCCAAGATCATTAAATGTAATCTCCTAGCTGAACTTCATTCCATAGACATTATTCGTGAATCCAGATCTCTTTCTGATGAAGAATCTAACCGTCTTTCCCATATCCGCACTGAACTTTACAACATTTTAAATCAAGAAGAAATCTACTGGAAACAACGATCTAGAATTACTTGGCTCAGAGAAGGAGACTCTAACACCAAGTTCTTCCACCAAATCGCTAATGGAAGGAGAAATAAAAATCTTATCTCTCGTATTCTTCAGGATGGTAACTGGATCACCGGTAACGATCATATCGGTAGAATCTTTACCGATCACTATCGCTCAATTTTTGGAACTGCTTTGCCAAACAGATTTCTCCTTGACTGGCACTTTCTCTTTGATTATAAGGAAAGAATTGATCTATCCCAGCTTGAATTACCTTTCTCTCCTGAAGAAATTAAACTTGTTGTTTTTGGCCTTAACCCTGATAAATCCCCTGGTCCGGATGGATTCCCTATCTTTTTCTTCCAAAAACACTGGACCACTATTCAACACTTAATTGTCAAACTTTGTGAGGATTTTTACGAGGGCACCATCAATCTTGAACGTATCAACTGGATTCATATTGCCCTCATTGCAAAAAACAACACGCCTAGCAAAGTGGTGGACTTCCGCCCCATCAGCCTTATCAATTCCACCTGTAAAATCATCTCCAAAATACTTGCCAACCGACTAAGTTCTGTCATCAGTTTGCTTGTTGATGACTCACAATCTGGATTCATCAAGGGAAGATATATCGCAGATAATATTGTTGGTGCCCAAGAAGTCATCTTCAATCTCCAAAAAAGAAAACGTCTTGGCCACATTTTTAAAGTGGACTTTGCTAAAGCGTTTGACTCTCTAGACTGGAACTTTCTGATTGAAATTCTTACTGCTAGAGGCTTTGGCCCTAAATGGCTCTCCTGGGTTAGCTCCATTCTCTGCTCTGCTAAAGCACAGTTCATTATCAATGGAACCACTCAGGGCTACATTCGTTGCAAAAGAGGACTTAGGCAAGGTGATCCCCTTTCTCCTTTGCTCTTCGCTCTCGCCACTGATGTCTTGAGTGCCATGTTCCACCACGCTCTCAACTCTAAAGTCTTGATTGGTGTGCCCCTGAATCCTTCTGACAGCATCTGCCACTTTCAATATGCAGATGACCTTCTAATTTTCTCTACGGGAGGACATGAAGATCTTCAAATCATCAAACTAATTTTATACCTTTATGAGGGGTCTTCTGGTTTAACCATTAATTATTCAAAAAGCTATCTATTCTCTTCCAACTATGGCTTCCAACCCCATCACTCCTCTGCCAGAATTCTTAACTGTTCACGTGGCAGTCTCCCAATCACTTATTTAGGGGTTCCCCTCTCTGGTCGTAGACCCCGACGACTAGACTGGGCAAAACTCATTGGAATGATCCGCTCTAGATTCACCTCATGGAAAACAAACTATTTATCTCTTGGTGGCCGCTTAACTCTTATCAACTCTGTACTCTCCTCCATGCATGTATACTGGATGTCGGTTTTCAAGCTCCCCATCTGGGTGATCAAGGAAATTGATAAAATTCGGAGAGACTTCCTTTGGAGAGGCCCTGATCTGGGCCCTAAAGGAATCAGATTAATTTCCTGGAACAGAATCACTCGACCACGGAACATGGGCGGTTGGGGTATAATTAATATTCAAATCTTTAACATTGCTTTGCTAGGAAAGTGGTGGTGGAAATTAACTTGCAGACCAACTAGTGGAAATTAACTTGCAGACCAACTAGTGGTTGGGCCAAAATTATTCATGCTAATTACTCTCTTAGAGATATTGACGGAATCTTATTTCATATCCCACCCAGAAATAAATCCTTCTTTTGGGCTGGTGTGACCTCCACTCTTCTTCCCTTCCGTTTTTGTATCTCGAAATTGATTAAAAATGGCTCTAACACCTCTCTTTGGTTTAATCACTGGTACGCTGGGATCTTACTTAAATACCGCTGGCCTGAACTCTTCAACGATTGTAAGGATCCTTGGATCACCATTAGGCAGTTTTCACAGCTTCTAAATAACTCAGAGCATATTTTTCATACTGCCACGTCCAGATATGTTATCTCCTCTCATTGAAATTATCCCTGATTGCTTTCACGCGCTGAGTGACATTTACTCTTGGACCCTTGAAAAAAGTGGCACTTTCACAGTTAAATCCTTTTATAAATTTCTCATTGACGGTGGAACCCGCTGTCCACTGTACCACCTATTCTGGAAGAGTCGTAGTCCTAGCAAAATCACCCTCTTCTGCTGGCTTGCTGGAGAGGACAAAATTCTCACTTTATCCAACCTATTCAAGAAGGGTTGTAATTCTCAAAACTCCACAGACACCTGTGTTCTTTGTCACAGCGCCTCTGAGAATTTACAACATCTTTTTATTGACTGCGAATTCTCAAAACGAATCTGGGCATTCTTCGTCCATTCCCTAGGATCAATTACACTACCTCAAACCATTCCCCTTTTATGGACTTCCTGGATTCCGTCACTTGACCCCCAACTTCGACCACTCTGGGACCTTATTTCTCGTGCTATCTTGTGGAATATTTGGCTCGAAAGGAATTCTCGTATCTTTCATTTGACAGCATTGCCTCAGTTAAGCATTATTTTTAAAACTGCTAATACGCTTCTCTACTGGTTTCAAACAGCTACAGACAGACACCAGCAAACCCTTAACGATGCTTCTCAGAAAATCAAGCGCTCTCTTGACTTCTTCAGCGCAAGGGTCTCAAATTCTTCTGGCGAGACTGACCACTATGCTCCACATTAATAGTCGACCCTTCTGCTCTTCTAGTCAGGCTTGAGATGCTAGACGGTGCTTTCCGCCTGATTAGATTTTTATCTTATTTTATCACTCAGCATTTAACTTTATTGTACTTTGTACCTCCTCACTTCTGGTGAGAGTATTTGCATCTTTGTCCTGTTTTCTTCTTTCTAAATAAATCAGTGGTTTATCCACTTTTTATCAAAAAAATTAAAAAAAAATAATGTGTTTTATTACTCAATTTATAAAGCATCCGTATTTAAAAATCATTAAAAAAATTTTTTTTTTGTTGGTTAATTAACGCTTGTCGATTTGTTGGGGATAAAATGCCGACTATATGAACATGTGTTTTTTTTTAACTACCTAATGAAAAATAAATTGTGAGCAATATAACAATTTTTTTTTTTAAAAAAAAAGCTAATGTTATGAATGCAAACTATATTTAGGTGGATGAGTTGACAAATCCTAAAAATTCTATGGAGTCAATTTTTTTCTTAATGCAAAAACAAACTACCAATAATGTTACGATGATAATTTTTTGTGAAAAACATCATTTAGTGAGTTTCTATGTTTTTTTTGAAGTTAGTAATGAGAAGAGATTGTTAAAATTTAGTAAGAAACAATATGTTTTGTTTTTAAAAGAAGTAGAAAAAAACTACAGAAGTTCACATTTAGTGCAGTTTTTTTATGTTTTTTGGTTTTTTAAATGATGGTATCGGTAATTAACGGAGGCTCTTGGCCAATTTTATTTCCATGAAGCGTGTGTGATTTGAGCTTGTTGCCAATTCATTAAATTAATCTTAATTTTGAGAAGAAGTATGATTTTTCCCGGAAGATCAGCATTAGGATTTTAATATTAATTTTTTAAATATGATAAATTATAAATAAAATTAGAACAAGTATTCTTTGAATTAGAAAATACCCGGCCTCTTACAAAGGTGGTTCATAAACAGGTCATTTTCTTTAAATCCAAAAATATTCATATCCAATCCAATCAAGTTCAAATGAAGTGGTTAGGAAACTTCATATATTTTGGATATTTATATTCTTAAGCTAATAAGTCAAACGAAGAAACGATCACATAAAGTTTTTTCTATGAACTTCTATCAATATATATATATATATATATATTTTGTATTTTGCCTGAACATTGGATTTAATAATTAAAAATATATTTAAAATAAATGTAAAGATAAGAAAAATATTTTTTTTTTATTATTTGCATGGCCCAAATTCTTAATCCCCAAGGTAGAGATGACACCTTGGGGATGACTTATGCATAGGAAAGCAACATACAATGACCAAGTCTATAGCATGATCAATAATTCTTTTTTGTATTCTGCCCAAATAATTGAATTTTATAATTTAAAATATATTTAAAATAATTATAAAGATAAAAAAACATATATATATATATATATTATCATTTCGCGTGGTCCAATTTCTTAATCCTAAGGAAGATATAACTTATGCATAGTAAAGCAACACATGATGACCAAGTCCATAATATGGAGACTTACTATATATGTTTAATACATTTGTGCTTACATCGACAAGTTTTTTTTTTTTTTTTTTAAACGGAAAACAAATAATCAATGTAAAAATTATATGTCAATAAACTAAGAGTGGTCGGCTGTGATAATTTTATTTTATTTTAAAAAATTAATGATAATTTTATAAATATACAATGTTGCCCTTTATTGATCTTCTCCACTTGTTTAAGTACAGAACGAGGGAGTAGCGGGATGAAAACAAACTCAATACGACTTTAATGGAGATGATGCTCAGTTGGGTCCTCCTCTCCACCACCCTCTTCATCATCATCATCTCCACCATCTTCTTCTTCTTCTTCTTCTTCAAAAGCCACAATAGTGGAGGCCTTCCTCCAGGTCCAAGCCTAATCTGGTGAAGCAGCCGGAGATACAAGCCAAACTGTTTGATGAAATACAAGGAGTTGTTGGGAGTGAAGCAGAGGAGGTGAAGGAGGAGGAGCTCCAAAGGATGCCTTATCTCAAGGCAGTGATTTTGGAGGGGCTGAGAAGGCACCCGCCCGGTCACTTCGTGCTGCCGCACGCGGTCACAAAGGAAGTGAAGCTCAATGGATACGTGATCCCTGTTGGGGAGCCCGGGGTATACAACACACAGCGGACAAAACCTGGCAGTCAACACTATTCACCCCTTTGGATCAAACGACAAGCAAATATACAATTCTCATTCAAAAACCAATGTACATCATTTTTCAGGAAGAATCCTTGTGGGAAAACTCCTCACTACAAAGAGAAACCACAAGGACCTAGAGTGTTCAATTGGTATGGGAAGTGCTACAGTGTTCTTCTTCTCCCTTAAGCTACAACCTAGCTTAATCCGGCTAATCAATGCATACAAACATACAATAAGCCTCTCTTGAACAAATAATAACACACAACAAGATGATAAACAACTTGCCCTAGCAACCTTCCCACCTTCTTGCAACCCCTAGCTTAGGTTTACAAGAATGAAGAAGAAGAGTACAAATATACCTTCACTTCTTCTTCTTTGAGCTCACAAGCTCGGATCCGAAACTCTAGGATGTCTTCAAGGCTTCCCCTTTGATGGATGTTGAAGGCCTAGCCCGTAGCACTCTCTCCCTTTCTTTTTCTCTCAAGAGACCTCAAGAATGCACTGTTCATTGAAGAGAGAATGAAGAGTTAAGTAACTCATTCGGGATGCTACAGTAGCCATACGGTCTCCATGCGGGCCGCATGGAGCCCGTGAGGTTTACAGCCATTCTCAGAAATTCTCTCACTGCTACAGTAACATTGCTACAGTGCATCTGCTACATTACTGGCAGAAATCGAAAATTCCAGTGAGCCTCACGGTCTCCATGCGGGCCGCATGGAGCCCGTGAGGTTTACAGCCATTCTCTGCATCCCCGTTGCTACAGTAATTCCTGCACAAACTCAATATTGAGTTATACATCCATCTTAGAGCTTCAAACAGGGCTGGACACCTCACAATCCCAAAGGTTGCTTCCGTGAACTTCATGGTAGCAGAGATGGGGAGAGATGAGAAGGTGTGGAAGAAGCCCATGGAGTTCAGGCCCGAGAGGTATGCATTCTTGATATATATATATATATATATATTATAATCAAAATCTTGGTAAATACGAAAAGAATCCTGAAGAATTATTCTTGTAGATCTCTATGAATTTCTTTTAGGCCATAGTTTTGCTGAATATTTCATGCTTACATTGAATTCATTCTTTTCAAATTTGGAAAATAAAAGCACATAAAATTAAGTTAGAAAAATGTACGGACAATAACTACTGTTTGGTGTCAAACCTTTGGGGTATCAGTACAGTACTGTTATAATACTGTATATACATTGTAGTATATTATTAATAATACTATTCATTCAGTGTTCTCATGAGGTAGATTGTCTTTTTTTTTTTTTCCTCCCTTCCAGAATTGCTTGACAATAAGATTTATTTACTCGATTTGGTTCATTAAATATTTTCAGGCATGCATATGATAGGATTTTAATTGTCCTATATGTGACATTTGGTCAAGTTAATAAATTCCTAAGAGATGATTGTTAAATCGCTGTAATTGATACATCATCATATATCCCTGTCCCTTGACACTTTTTGGGAGTCGTCGCTTGTCGCCTTTGTAAAAAAAATATAGTACTGAGTAAATTTTTTGAAATACGAGTTTCTCTAATCCTCTTTGACATTTTAAATTAGGAAAGTAGCATTTAAGATAAATATAAAGTCAAATGAATATGCCAAATTTTTTTAGTAGTTTCCCAGTAATTACTTCTTTATTGAAATTTAGATGCGCATCATTTCAATATTGTACATTTTCGATGTTTTGTGTCTAGTATATTGTATCTAAAAGATTTTTTTTAGAATATTATTTTTTCTATCATTAACATATTTCATGATTTTTTATAAATAATTATATTATTATTATTACTACTATTTAGGTTTATGGAAGGTGGTGAAGGACAAAGAATCGATTTAACTGGGAATAAAGAAATCACAATGATGCCTTTTGGAATTGGGAGAAGGATATGTCCAGGACTTGAACTTGCTTTGCTGCATTTGGGATATTTTGTGGCTAATTTATTTAAAGAGTTCAACTGGAAAGTTGCATATGGAGAAGAAATAGATGTTGATCAGGAGAAAAGTGAATTTACTATTGTTATGAAAACTGCTTTCCGCGCTTGAGTTATTCCCAGAAGAATTTAACATATGTTTTGAATAGGTTGGTTTGGCAAAAATTAATAATTATGTGTATATATTTGTCTTTGGCTGTGACTTGATATCGAACTCTTGATAATTAAATACAATTTACAGCATAATTAATTATAACTATGAGAATCAAAATGGCTGTGTGATTATACAATAAAGACAAAAGCAGGGTTGGTTTCTTTGCTACTAAACCACTTTTACCCTTAGGGTGTGTTTGTTTGGTGTATTTGGTTTTACATGTAAAACCAAATACTTTACTTTATGAAATTCATTGTTTGTTTGAGTGTATTTGCAAACCCTGATGTAATTGAGATTACATTATAATAGCTTTTTTGATGTATTTGGTTTTACACCCAAATTGGGCGTAAAACCAAATCCTGGGAGTTATAACTAATGTATATATATACATACATGCATGCATACACATACACATACACATACATATACATATATATATTTATATAAACATATACAGGTATTTTTACACATATACATATACATGCTCATATACATATGTGTATATATACATATACTCATACTGATATATATACTTATACATATATATATCCATGTATGTATATGTATACATACACATACATATATACATATATATACTCATATACATATATACATATATGCATATATACACACATATATACATGCATTTTCCAATTATAGATTTACAAATCTTTTCAAATAAACATAAAATTTTATAATACAGTAATTTCAGTTACATCCAACCAAATACAAGATTTGACTGCACTGTATTTTGAAAACCAAGTATTTCTAATTACATTGTAACTAGAAATCCACTGTATTTAGAATTACATCCAACCAAATGCCCCCTTAGTTGTTGATGAATCACTTCCGATTGTTCTCTAAAATTGAATCGTATATAAATCGATGAAAAGCGACCAAGGGAACTAAGACATTGTGGTTTATTTTTTTTAAGAAAAAATAGAAAATATTCAAGAATTTGGCATTTTTCAACACAACAATTTAGAGGAAATCCGTTGGCTTCACATGAAAAGAATAGGAATGGCCAAAGTCACCCGGCGATGATGTTGCTAACAAACTCCCAAGAGAGAGAGAAAAAAAAATCATTTTAGTGATTATTTTATCTATAAGTAATCATGTCATTTTATTTAAATTTAAAAATAATCTTATTTAATCTAAACGAGTTAAATAAGAACATCTCCAGTGGGGATGCATCTTGGGCTCAATGAGTGGCTTTAACATGTCATTTATATTTATATTTTTTTATTTTATTTTACCTCTATAAATACACCTACATCTCAAATAAAACTTATACATTTTTTTTCTTCTTTATCTTTGAATTTTTAACTATATTATTAATATAAATACTACTCCATCTTCCAAAACTCCAAAATTTTCAAATAATTTTCAAAAGTTTGGATACTCTTTTTTCCGCAAAATATGCAAAATTATCCTACCACACAATATTTTTCTCATTTTTATGCAAATGTCCAAAATCAACCAAATTTTTCATATGGTTATCAATTGTTTTCTGAATCCGATTTTTTCAATCCAAGTATGGTAAGTCAACAAATCAATGTAGAAACAAGTTGCTTTCTGATTTCTTCAAGCGACCCCGAAAATTTGAATAAAAATTCCCGGGCCAATCAATAGAATACAATGAAAATAGGTTCATTGTATGACTCTCAATTTCTGCTTTATTCTACACAATCAGGGATTGAGAAGATCGTTATTAATGAAGACCAACATGAAGATCAAATTGAAATGCAGCATGGAGAATGGATGATGAAAAATGCTAGTGAGTGCATGGCTTACAATTTCAACTGATAGTGTTGTAGACACTTCTCAAAATGATATAACATTTTGGAAACGAATGACTGAGTATTTTTTATGAAAATTGGTGATTAGATCCAAAAAGAAAACCAACTAGCTATAAGCAACATTGGTTTTGAATGCTTATACTTATTAATGAACTTAACAAATTATACAACAGATTATTAGCAGAGCATCATAGTTGACGGAGTGATGATCAATTGAAGAAACATGGTCGTACTCTATATTATTAAGATTGTAAAAAATATTTCATCCATGAGTATGTTTGGATCATGTTAAAAGATGATCCAAAATGGAAAGCAAATATGCCTCTTGCTAGGTCTTCAAAGAAATTAAAGATCAATGAAAGTTGTGGTAATACATTATCATCCAATGCGGATACAAGTATTGATACAGATGACAGTGAGGTTGAGGTTCGTCTGATTGGTTAAAAAGCAAAGTTAAGAGATAAAAGGAAGATGGGTTGAATTACGAGAATGAGGAATGAAAATTAGCAGAAGTACGAAGTTTGAAAAGATCTTTTGAAATGGCTACTAATCATCAAATTCTGACTATGGATACTAGCCACATGAATGTAGAACAACTTGAGAATCATCGTCTTATTTGTAATGTCATAAAATCAAAATATAATATTTAATGTTTATTTGTTTTATTTTTAATGCAATGTAAGTTTAGTATTATGTAATTTTAAATTGCGCTTATGTAATTTTTAATACAATTTTAATGTAATTTGAATGTAAACTAGCCATTGCAATTTGAAAAATAGCCGTTTAAAAATTAATCTTTTGAAAATTAGCCGTTTGAAAACTAGTCATAAGTCAAATTAATCGTTTGAAAACTAGTCGTAAGTTAAATTAGTCATTTGAAAAGTAGCAGTTACAAATTAGCCGTTTGAAAATTAATCATTTGAAAATTAGCGGTTTGAAAACTAACTATAAGACAAATTAGCCTTTTGAAAACTAGCCGTTAAAAACTAGTCGTTTGAAAGTCAGTCATTTGATAACTAGCCGTTAAGTTGTGCATATATATATATATATATATGATGAGAACAAATTCCATACTTCTCCACTTAAGAAAATCCATATTTTTGTAAACTACATTAATTTGTTAACATCCTAGATAATCAATCTTGCACAGTTGTAACAAATCAAGCAATTTTTGGTAGATGAGTTGATGGATAATTCAGAAGAAAAGATTTGTACATTACTAGAGAAATGGGAGAGGCTAAAAAAGGGTGACTCATCTAGTAGCTGTAAAAGAAGCATAAGGCATTTGAATCGTTATCGTAAAGCCGAACATGAAAGGCTTTTCAATGACTACTTCGCCGATGTACTAGTTTATCCTTACAATGTATTTCGTCAATGATTTCGTAAGCGCCAGGTGTTGTTCTTGCGAATTGTAGAAGCACTAGAAAACCATTAGAATATTTTCAATTAAGGGTTGATGCAACTTGTAAACGAGGACTTTCACCACTTCAAAAATGTACTACTGCTATCCGACAATTAGTATATGGGGCACTGGCTGATCAATATAATGAGTACATACGAATTACTGAATGCACTACAATTGAATGCCTATTTAAATTATGTCGACGAGTTATTGAAATTTTTGCAGCAAGATATCTAAGAAGACCCAATAATGATGATGTTGGACATTTACTTCAACTGCATTTTGAGTCTTATGGCTTTCGCGGTATGCTTGGTAATATAGATTGCATGCAATGTGATTGAAAAAATTGCCCAGGTGCATAAAAAGGCCAATTCACTCAAAGGAATCAAGGGGTTCCAACAATTATGATAGAAGCGATTGTTTCAGCCAAGCTATGGATTTAGCCTGCATTCTTCGGAGTTGCTAGTTTTAACAATGATGTAAATGTGCTCAACCAATCTCTTTTGTTCAATGATGTATTATATGGATACACTTCAGAAATTCAGTTCAATGTTAATGGTACAACATATACAAGAGGATATTATCTTACTGATGGTATATATCTAGATTGGGCAACATTCGTTAAAAGTTTCTCATATTCGGAAGACCTAAAGAGACTCAAGTTTAAACAAATTCAAGAGGCTGGAAGGAAAGACGTTGAGCGAGCATTTGGCGTACTTCAATCTTGGTGGATAATTGTACGTAGTCCTGCCCGTTTTTTGGCACAAGCAAAAATTGAGAAATATAATGTACACATGCATAATATTGCATAACATGATTGTTGAAAATAAAAGTGATACAGTCACAAATTGGAATGACAAAGAAAGTGAATCCCCATTTCTTATCAGTCGAGGATGCACTCAAGATTTTCAACAATATTTAAGAAAAAGTGCAGAATTACGTGATCAAGAAATATACCATCAACTTTATCAAGACTTAGTAAAGCATAATAGGCACCACTTAAAAGTGAATGAAAACGAAATTAGTGTTTATATCTTTTATTAAGAGTTTAATTATATAACATTTTTAGTATTTTTTTAATTTATATAAATTATTTCTTTATTTTTTCATCATTTTGATAAATTATTTTTAATTTTTTTTATCATCCACAAATTAATTATTTTTTTTCAAAATAATATAATAATTTATTATTGTTAATATATTTTTATTACTCTAAATATTTATTTTGAAATTTAATTTTCAAAATATATTATATAATCATTTTATTAATAATATTTAAATTTTTTATTAAATAAATATGTTTTAATAAAATATATAAATATAAATAATTAATAAAATAAATGAAATGATATCCTATTTTATAATATAACTATTATTAAAGATAGTTTAATGAGTAAAAATTTAATAAATTGATGAAGTAACATAGATATCAAACTCTAGATAACTATCGGCTTAGGTTGACAATTGAAACAAAGAAGCTCTCATACAAAGTTGCCTTCATTGCATAAACATTTAAATTCATTTATTAACCAAAATTAAAATTGAAAATATCTTCAAAATAAATGAACAGATAAAACATCAATTTAAAAAAAAAAAAAAAATTGAAAACCGCCCATATTCTTAATCAGTTCAAAAGATATTTATTATTTATTTATCATCTCCCGTCATTTAAACATAGGACTGACTGACTACACAGTCCTAGTAAACAGACTCACAACTCTTGGGATCATGATGTTCCCTTGGCTTCTCATCTCCACCACTCTCTTCATCACCATCTTCTTCTTCTTCTTCTTCTTCTTCTTCAAAACCCTCAACAATGGTGGCCTCCCTCCTGGTCCAACCGCCATCCCCATCCTCGGCAACCTCCACTGGCTCTGGACATCATCACGGTCCATAGAGCCACTCCTCCGAGACCTCCATGCGCGCCTAGGCCCCATCATCACGCTCCGCATCGGATCCACCTGCGCCATCTTCATCTCCGACCGCCACCTTGCCCACGAAGCCCTCGTCACCCACGGCGCCGTCTTCGCCGACCGTCCCCCAGCTCTCCCCGCCACCCGCGTCTTCAACAGCAACCAACACAACATCAACTCCGCCCCCTACGGCCCTCTATGGCGTCTCCTCCGCCGCAACCTCATCTCTGAAATCCTCCACCCTTCTCGTGTCAAGCTCTTCTCCAATGGCCGGCAGGGGGTTCTCAACATCCTCACCGGCAAGATTCGAGCCAGCGCCGAGGCTAACAACGGCATCGTCCTTGATTTCAAACAAAATCTCCAGTTCTCCATGTTTTGTTTGCTTGTCCTCATGTGCTTCGGCGAGATGCTCGACGAGAAAGCCATTAGAGACATTGAAACAGCTCAGAGGAACTTCCTTCTGTACCTCAGCAAGCTGAATGTCTTTGCTTTCGTCCCAAGAGTCTCCAAGCTCATCTACCGAAAGAGATGGAACACCGCTATGGATCTCCGCCAGAAACAAAGGGACATAATCATACCATTGATCAGAACCCGGGAGAAGCACAAAGAGAAGCAGAACAAACAAGGCCGGAGTGATGATGAAAAGGAGAGGTTCGTCTACTCCTATCTTGATTCTCTTCTAGACATCAAACTCCCTGAAGAGGGAAACCGGAAACTCGATGACAATGAGCTGGTGACCATCTGCTCTGAATTCCTCACTGGCGGCACGGACACCACGGCAACCGCTCTGGAGTGGATCATAGCGAATCTGGTGAAGCACCAAGAGATACAAACCAAGCTGTTTGATGAAATACAGCAAGTAGTTGGGAGTGAAGCAGAGGAGGTGACGGAGGAGGAGCTTCAAAGAATGCCTTATCTCAAGGCAGTGATACTTGAGGGACTTAGAAGGCATCCACCCAGCCACTTTGTAGTACCCCACAGCGTCAAAGAGGACGTGATGCTCAATGGATACGTGATTCCAAAGGGTGCTTCTATAAATTTCATGGTTGCAGAGATTGGGAGAGATGAGAAGGTGTGGAAGAACCCCATGGAGTTCAGGCCTGAAAGGTATGTTTATATATGCATTCTTTATATATATATATATATATATTATAATCAAAATCTTGGTAAATACAAAAACAATCCTGAAGAATTATTCTTCTAGATCTTTATGACTATTGAATTTCTTTTAGGCCATAATTATATTCATGCTTACATTGAATTTATTCTTTTAAAATTTGAAAAATAAAAACACACAAAATTATGTAAGAAAAATGTACCGACTAAAACTTGGTAGAAATACGAATTTCCTCTTTGATATTTGAAATTAGGAAAGTATCACTTAAAGTAAATATAAAGTCATATGAATGTGGCAAAATTTTTTAGTAGTTTTTTTTGGGTAATTACTTCGTTATCGAAATCTAGATAAGAATCATTTCAGTATTGTATATTTTGTATGTTTTGTGTCTAGTATATTGTATCTAAAAAAACAGTTTTTTAGAATATTATTTTTTATATCATTAATATATTTCATGAATCTTTATAAATAATTTTGTTATCAATTATTATTATTTAGATTTATGGAAGGTGGTGAAGGACAAAGAATGGATATAACTGGGAACAAAGAAATCACGATGATGCCTTTTGGAGTTGGGAGAAGGATATGTCCAGGACTTGAACTTGCTATGTTGCATTTGGGGTATTTTGTGGTTAATTTAATTAAAAAGTTCAATTGGAAAGTTGCAGATGGAGAAGAAATAGATGTTGAAGACTGTTGGAATATATTGAAGCTTATCCTCTAGTATTATTCTGTTGTAATTGTATAGATTGTTTTTATTTTATCTCTTATATGAGTTAGTTAGCTGTATTTCTGTTTTTATGCTCTTGTTGTAACTACTCCTGAGATCAAGGAGCTGAATTGTGTATTTGAACCATGAAGAATGGAATAGAACGTGAGTTTTTTTCCTTTCCAAATATATTTCTACATGGTATCAGAGAGCAAGGTTCCGATTCCCGAACCATGGCCTCCAACACTCAAAACTCCGATCAATCCTCTGGTGCAATTATCACAAGCCAACCAGACTCATTCCCTCAGCCTGTCACAAACCACAAACTGAAATGGCCAAAATTACCTCGCATGGTCTCAATCTATCCTCATGTTTATCCGAGGCAAAGGCAAAGATGAGTACATCACCGGCGAGGCCAAAGCTCCTGCAGAAGACTCTCAAACCTTCAAGGTGTGGAAAACTAACAACATCATGGTCCAATCTTGGCTTATAAACTCCATGACACCAGAAATTGGCGAAAACTTCCTCTTATTTGCCACCGCAGCTGAGATTTGGGAAGCCGCCAAACTCACATACTCTATTGTTGACAATACATCCGAGTTGTTTGAGACAGAGAGTGTCCTCCACGAGCTACGACAAGGAGAGTCCACAGTCACCCACTATTTCAGCACCTTGACTCGTCTATGGCAGAAAATCGACCTGTATGACCAACAACACTGGAAGTGCCCTGATGATGTGACTCTGTACAAACATCTCGTTGAGACAAAACGAGTGTTTAAGTTCTTATCTGGCCTCAATAAAGATCTAGATGAAGTGAGAGGAAGGGTTCTGAGCCTTAAGCCATTGCCCTCTATCAGAGAGGTGTTCTCAGCCGTCCGCCATGAGGAGAGCAGACGAAAGGTGATGATGAGAGAGAACTCTTCCCTAGTGCCTACGCATACTGAATCATCTGCCTTAGTCAGCTTAGACAACTCGTCCGCCAATGCTGCACGAAACTCGTCTGATCAGAAACCTCGCAAAGGCCGACCATACTGTGACCACTGCCGCAGACCAGGACACTCGCGTGAGACCTGTTGGAAGCTCTATCCAGAATTGAAGCAATCTCGCAATCCCGGGAACCAAGAAGCATTCGCCAAAGTAGCCTCAGGGTCTCCATTCAACAAGGAACAATTAGAAGCATTGCAACAACTCATCAGCCAAGCCAGCCTTAAGCCCTCTTCTACTGCTTCTAGTAACGTTGCTCACCAAGGTACTGCTTTACATGTCTTGGCTGATGATACCACATGGATTGTAGACTCCGGCGCCTCCGATCACATGACTGGTAATAAAGTCTTGTTCTCTTCACTCACGGTACCAAAGCAAACCATCTCTGTCACCATTGCCGATGGATCCAAGTCAACAGTCAAAGGGATAGGAGTGGTTAAAATATCAGAGAACATAACACTTAATCAAGTGTTCTATATTCCAAATCTGCATTTGCAATCTCTTATCAGTTCGAAAGCTTAACAAGGACTTAAATTGTTTCACGGTTTTTAATGCCAATTCTTGTTTTTTTCAGGATCGGGAATCAAGGAAGATGATTGGATGTGCTGAGCTTCAGGATGGACTATATCGACTTCCAGCCATAACCCCAAATAGTCACTTAGGTCACCCTACACCAGCAATAAATTCTTTCTGTTCCAAGTCAAATAAAGATAGTGAACTCATGTTGCTTCATTATCAACTAGGCCACCCAAATTTCTTGTATCTCAAACAATTGTTTCCTTCTTTGTTTCATCATAAAAATACAAGAGATTATTTTTGTGATATCTGTCAATTTTCTAAGCATACTCGTGTATCATATTCACCTCGACCATATAAGCCATCATCACCATTTACAACCATACACAGTGATATCTGGGGTCCATCTAAAGTGAATCACTTAGGAGGACATCGTTGGTTTCTTCTATTGGTAGATGAACACACTCGTCTTTGTTGGGTATATCTCATGAAATCAAAGTCAGAAACAATTCCCATTATCAAACAGTTCCACACCCTCATAAAAAACCAATTCCAAACCTCAATCAAACAATTTCACTCAGATAATGGGAAAGAATTTGTTAATACTGAGTTACATCAGTTCTTTTCTTCTCATGGGATAATCCACACGAGCTCTTGTATCTACACACCACAGCAGAACGGCATAGCTGAGAGGAAAAATAGGCACATCTTAGAAGTGGCCTGATCCCGTCCCACAGTTCTATTGGGGAGATGCAGTACTCACTGCTGCATTCCTCATTAACAGAATGCCCTCAAAGGTCCTCAAGTTTCAATCACCATACCAAGTCCTCCATAAATTCTTTCCAACACATAACTCCATCTCAAACCTAACCCCAAAAGTGTTCGGATGCTCAGCATATGTGCATTTATACAATCAAAATAAACTTGATCCTAAGTCACTCAAATGCATCTTCCTAGGTTTTCATCCCACACAACATGGGTATAGGTGTTACTCTCCATCTCTCAAAAAACTCTTTATCACCAAAGATGTCACATTTCATGAGGCTGATCCTTTTTACACCACTTCTCGGATTCAGAGGGAGAATCTGATCCAAGAATCCCAGAATTGGTTTTCCATAGAACTTGATGACACACAAATCCAAACCTCACCACCACCTCAATCTCAACCTACACCTACACCCGATGTAGTCCTTCCTGAGCTCGCCGACGACCAAAATTCTTCTGCGAATCCTGATATGAATCAGCAAGAAACAAGTATTAATTCACCTGTGCAGCAAAATCCAAGTCCGGGTCATGAGCAAGCTGCTGATCTAGACGTCCCGATTGTGCTGCGGAAACCATCCAGATCGTGTGAACCGTATAGGATGGAAGACTTCGTTTACTATGGCAGCATCTCTGACAGGTACCGAGCCTTTATCACCACCCTTGACAACATCAAGATTCCCAACACTGTCGAGGAAGCATTCAAATACCCGGAGTGGAGAGAGGCCACCTTGGAAGAAATGAGTGCACTACAGAAAAATAATACATGGGAGCTAACGGAACTTCCTCCCGGGAGAAAAGTTGTTGGTTGTAGGTGGCTCTTTACAGTTAAACATAAAGCTGATGGGTCCGTGGAGAGGCTAAAAGGCAAGGCTCGTCGCGAAAGGATACACGCAATCATACGGGTTAGATTATAGTGAGACCTTTGCACCAGTCACCAAGTTCAACACGATCCGGGTTCTACTCTCTCTTGCTACAAACTTGGACTGGCCTCTTCATCAGTTTGACATCAAGAATGCCTTCCTCAATGGAGAACTTGAGGAAGAAGTGTATATGAGCATCCCTCCGGGATTCACCACAAGTGCCAATGCCAACAAGGTTTGTAGGCTAAGAAAATCCTTATATGGACTCAAGCAATCACCACGGGCGTGGTTTGACAAGTTCACACGAGTCCTCAAGCAGAATGACTTCAAACAAAGTCTTGCAGACCACACACTATTCTCCAAGCATAGCTCAACTGGTAAATGTACCATCCTTAGTGTGTATGTTGATGACATAGTGATCACAGGTGATGATTTAGAGAATATTGCTCAATTGAAGAGTCTACTTGTTGCTGAATTCGAAGTAAAAGATCTGGGTCAGTTGAAATACTTCCTTGGAATGGAAGTAGCACGATCGAAGAATGGAATATCTGTATCTCAGCGCAAGTATACCATTGATCTGCTGAGAGAAACGGGCATGTTGGGGTGTAAACCAACAGAGGTTCCAATGGATCCAAACCTCAAGTTGCAAGCTAGAACTACTGAGTAAGGAGCAGATAAGGATCGGTATCAAAAGCTGGTCGGAAAGTTGATTTATCTTGCCCATACCAGACCGGACATTGGATTTGCCGTAAGCATGGTGAGCAGATTCATGAACAATCCATCTACTACTCACATGGATGCAGTTGTGAGAATTCTCAGGTACTTGAAGTCCTCTCCAGGGACTGGTTTGCTCTTTCAAAAATCGTCTAATCGAGAGATTCAAGTCTTCACCGACGCGGATTGGGCAGGATCCATCACCGATAGGAAGTCAACGTCGGGAATGTGCACATTTGTGTGGGGAAATCTGGTCACGTGGCGCTGTAAGAAGCAAACAGTAGTTGCTAGGAGTAGCTCCGAGGCTGAACTTCGTTCTCTTGAAAGTGGAATATGCGAGGGAATGTGGCTAAAGAGACTGCTTGCTGAGCTTATCCTCGATAGCAAGCAACCGGTACAGATCAATTGTGACAATCAATCCACACTCAGCATAGCAAAAGATCCAGTTCAACATGACAGAACGAAGCACGTCGAAATCGATCGCCACTTCATCAATGACAATATCAATCAGAAACTTATAGTCTTGAAGAATGTTCCATCAAAATTGCAAGCTGCAGACATTCTCACCAAGGCTCTGCCACAAGCAAGCTTCAAAGACATGGTTAACAAGCTCAAGTTGTTAAACATATACAACTGAGCTTGAGGGGGAGTGTTGGAATATATTGAAGCTTATCCTCTAGTATTATTCTGTTGTAATTGTATAGATTGTTTTTATTTTATCTCTTATATGAGTTAGTTAGCTGTATTTCTGTTTTTATGCTCTTGTTGTAACTACTCCTAAGATCAAGGAGCTGAATTGTGTATTTGAACCATGAA
>NC_052471.1:0-15734 GCF_009730915.1 Dioscorea cayenensis subsp. rotundata | reverse complement strand
AAGAAACGACGGGAGAGAGAGAGAGAAAGAGAGAGAGTGTGTGCACGTGATATATTTTTTTTTTGTGAGTCTCAATGGAAGCCTAAGGGTGAGAGAAGAATTATTAGTTTTTTTTTAATATTTTATATGTTTTAAAAATCAATGAAAGTATATAAAACTAAAATTTTAAATGTTAAATTTATGTTTCAAATATTTATTAAATCAAGGAAAAATATATATATATATATAATTAAAACCTTAAATATCTATTTAATAATTGTGTTTTTAATTATTAAAATATAGGTTATATTATTTTTTTATCATTATTAATTATAATTATATATAAATTTTTAATTTTTTTATTGACTTTGGTTTAACCAAAGTTTGACCCGGTCGAACCTATCAACCTCTGATCCCGATCCCTGGTGTTGGTTGGATTAATGCTTGGGCTGGGTCTGACTACCTTGCCCATCTACCCAATCCTTGACTGTGACAAGACAAGTAACGACAATCATGAACTCCGTAAGAGGCTGACAATTACAAAGAAATGATATCACAGTCCACGAAGGAAGAGAAATGAGTCACAAGCTTTCTATGTCCATAATTTACACTATAGTCGATGCCATGAAGTTGGTCATAATTGATGTTCATGTGATACAGTCATAGCTTACTAAACACTATATGCATAATATTGGGTTTTTGTGACACATATCATTCCTATGTAATATTTATTTTTCTGAAGTATTAAGCTAGTGAACTGTATATTATTAGTAGTTATTGAGTATCATAACCTTTTCCTATGTATCAAATACATTAATTGTGTAGATTTGTTTGTATGTTAGTAATATTTTCTATTTCTATGTATTGTTATGTCTCTCTTGTAAAAAAATTCGTATATTACTTAAATAATCACCAAAATATTTTCATGTAAAAGTGCAAACATATAATTCTTTGTTTTGGTAACATTACTACATTATTATAAATGTCTTCAGAATTTAATTACAATGAGAAAGACAAATGCAGTATCATCATCAAGCGTCATCTTCCCTGGCATCCTTTTCATTGTTCTTCATCCCACTAGTTCTGTGACATTCTTATTAGGTGTAGTGTCCTTGTCCTTCTGATGCCATATAGAGATTCTCTTACCTCTTTTGTGCATTTATCTTGTCATTTAGCAAGTATTTGTTGTGATTTGATACTATTTTGGGTATTGTGCATATTATTTGTGTTTTGAGTAAAAGAGGTGACATTAGAGTGAAAGTTAGCAATTAAAAGCAAATTGTTCCAAGTATTCTAGCCATGCACTGCCCAAGTATGGTCATGCTCCTTAGCCGAGATTATTGATGTCTCCAAGAGACCGAGTGATTAACATCTAAATGTACATATTTTATACGTGTGAATGCACATGTTTATTGTATTTGATTGAGGATTCGATACCTTTTTTATGGTTTAATCGTTTTATTTCATGTTTCAGGCACAAAGGAAGCCTAGGTGAGCTCAACAATGAAATTTGAGAAGAAATCAACACCGAACGCGTCGTTTTAGGGCCCAGAGCACTGTACATGCACTGTAGCAGCCTGAAGAACGAAGATTTGGAAGAAACTCTAAGTCTGGGAATCCTCACGAGCAACCTCACGGCCGTGAAGTCAACCGCAATGAATTCAGAATACTTTAGTAAGTAGTAGTTTTATTGTAGCAACTTACTGACTTTTTCGGCCCATTTTTTGAGCAACCTCATAGCCCGTTTTATGACTGTGAGGCGACCCGTAAGCTTGCCTGAGTTCATCTCTTTATAAGGAAAGTTAGGGTTCTTTGAGAGGGGGAGGAGGCCTTCTTCTTGGAGCTCACCACCACCACTTCAAATCTGAGCTAGAAGAAAGGTTTTGAGGGCATTTCCATCGAGGACTCGACGAGGAGAGTGTGATTTTGAGCAAGGTCCATCCCTAGGGCTTGTTTAAAGGAAGTTGAAGACAAGGGAAGCAACACCTTTGAGTGGCGTCTTTGGAAGCTCCTCCGGCCTTCATTCTTTGAGGGAGTGTTTCTTATGTTTTGTTTGGTTGTTTGCATGGATTTCTTGTTGTATTTGGTGACTATGAACAACTAAACCCCAAGGTTACCAGATGTAGGTGAACCTTGGGGGTGAACTTGTGCTTGTATGGATGTTTAGTTCTATTTATTGCATTTTGGCTTGTTGTGATCCATGTTTGGTGTATTTGAATGCCTCACTGAGAGCTCTCATGATCATGCCCTCTTCATTAGGCAGACTCCTCGAGGCCTCACTATTCTTCTTCTTTATGTTGACGATATGGTCATTACTGGTGATGATGCTTATCATTTCTTTCTTTGAAACAACAATTACATAGAGAGTTTTAGATGAAAGACCTTAGACATCTTTGTTACTTTCTAGGTCTTGAGGTTGCTTATTCTCGTTGAGGTTACTTGGTGTCTCAACAGAAGTACATTTCTGATATTTTTCAATGAGCTAATATCACTGATCTCCACACTACCTCCACTCTTATTGAGTTGCATCACCGACTCTCCTCTTTTGATGGTGACCATCTGTTTGATCCGACTTGCTATCATGCACTTGTTGATGCTCTCGTCTATTTGACCATCACTAGGCCTAATATTTCATATGTTGTTCGTGTTCTTAGTCAGTTTGTGAGTGCTCCTCGCTCTACTCATTATACCACCCTCTTACGAGTTCTTCGTTACTTTTGTGGCATTATATCTCTATCTCTGCTTTTCTCTGCTATGTCTTCACTTAAGTTGCATGCCTATTGTGATATTGATTAGGCAGGTGATGCTTTTGATCGGCGATCTACAAATGGTTTCTGCATTTCCCTTGGCGATTCTCTTATCTCTTAGAAAAGCAAGAAACAATCAACTATTGTTCTTTTCATTACTGAGGCTGAATATGGTGTAATGTTCTCCACTGCTAAGAAGGTTCTTTGGTTGCGTCAGATTTTGATGAACTTTGGTCTCTCTATCTTTGTCCCCACTCCTACATCAAAATCATTGCCAATCCTATATTCCATGAGTGTACGAAACATCTTAAGGTCGCTCTTTACTTTGTTCGTCATCATTACCTTGTTGGCAGTGTTCTTCTTTCTTTTATTGCCTCTACACAACAGCTTGCTAATTTTTTCACAAAGGCACATACTGTCTCATGGTTTCAGTTTCTCATTGACAAACTCTCAGTTTATGACCCACCGTGAGTTTGAGGAGAACGTGTTAGAGAAATAATATACTTGTACATGCACCTTGTATTTATATGTATATAACCTTGAGTATACATACCTTTGTGTACACCATTCTTGTATTTATATGAGCCTGTTTGTTCTAATGAGAAGTACTTCATTTTCTTTTCTCATACCCTTTTGGATCATCTTTTATCTATCAAAACTGATGGTCTTTAGTGTTTCATGGGGCTGTAGTGTCAAATACCAAGAAGAGAATAGAAGGACGGATAGAAAACCTCCAATGCTTCTAAAGAAATCATCCAAAGTGGATGTTAGGATTTCTTCTAAATGGTATTTAAAACCAAGGGGACCAAAGAAGCGTTGTTCGGGTTGGCATCTTGCTAGGGTTTGGGCATTCTTGGAAGCCCAAGCAGGTGGTTCCACGGTTCTGTGACAATGGTAGAAAATGAAAAGACATGAAGGGGCGGAGGAGGTGGAGTAAGAAGAGCCATCAAAGGGCCAGGGGCCAATGGGCTTTCAGGGAAGCGAGGATGGGGATGGGAGAGAGATGCCATGGGAGATACAGTAAAAGAAGAAATGTGGGTTGCATTATTGGTAATATTAGGTGGTCATTATAAAAATATATATATATATATATATATATCTATACTTCACAAGACAATTTTGTAAATAAAAATTTTCTGAGTGTGTACGCATGTGTCTATATTGAACCTACCTTGAAGTTATATAATAAAATTAAATTTATATTAATTCATAACTTTTATGGGTTTAAGGTTTTTAAGTTTTAGGGTCTAGGATTAGAGTTTAAGATTTTTAGGGTTTTAGGATTTTGGGGTTAGGGTTTTATAGTGTCTTATAGTGATTTGTGTCGAGGGTTTAGGTTTAGGTTTTGGATTAATTGTTCAACATTTCTTATATACATATATACTCATTAATATAATTATATACATATATAATAATCAATATAATTGGCTTTACTATTTTTTATAATCAAAATTCCCTTATTTATTTTTATAAAAGTTTAAATTTCTATTTAGTCTCTATTCATTTTAAAAATTACATAAAAATGATACAAAGAAGGCACCTTATCCCAATAGTTCCTTTTAAATAGAAGATGACATGATGTAAGGTTGCTAATAAGTGGAGATGTCAAGGATTAGATACAAAATGGCTTGGAATGTGAATTACAAAGGAAATATCTGATCTTGTCATAGTGAGGTACCAAGTTTCCAAGAATCTTGTGATAGTATGTGGAATTTGAAGGTGACTTTCCGTTATCTTTCTTGTATTTGACATTCACTTCCATGAGGGTATGTGCAAGCTTGTAATAAGTTAAATTAGCTTCACAAAATTATGTCACATATATATTGATTTTGTCCTAAACTATCATATGTGTAAGTCAACTTAATGCTAGAAAAGTAAGTAAATGCTCCAAATCTTTCATATGATCATGAAACGATGCATGAAGTATGCCTTGAGATTGAAGATTCTCGCAATATCACTTCCAATAATGATAATATCACCAACATATAATCAAGCAAGATAATTAGTAGAAGTTTCTTGCAAGAACATAGAATGATCATGACTAATGAGAGCTTTTGGGAAGTGATGGATTGGGAATTTTCAATTTAACCAAGCTCGTGGGCCTATTTGAATTCACATAACATATAATAGCAAGAGAAAGAAGACCGGAGAAACAACACAAGGTGTCTTCTTATTAGCAGCCTTGACACACATAAATAGCTTTAGATCTTGTTGCAAGCTTTAGATTTTTCCTTCAAATTTTATTGCTAATTATGGTGTTGAGAATCATGTTGGCTTGCCCTTGCCTTTCTTACTTTGTGTCTTCAAATAGCTTCACACCAAACTAAGCTCCATGCAATCTTCATGATGATCTTTTATTCTTGTCAATAATAGATTATTCCTCTCTTTTAGAAATACATCTCTCATAAAAGGGGTTTACCAAAGATATAATTCATCATCTTGGATCTTACAAAAGATAGATAAAATCATACCTAAGATAAACTTGCTCTTAGAGAGATTCTTTTACCTTGATACTCTTTCAAAAAATAGTTATTCTTCATATGAACCATTGAGAGAAATTTCGCTAAACATAGTCTCCCATCATGATCTTCTAGCCCTCATATCTTCATGTGCCATGTCACCATGCGTTAGCCACTTCTTCATCCTTGTCACCACTTCTTTTGTCAAGTCATCACTACCACGCCATCTCTCTTTGCCATGTCATCTCTTGGCTTGTCACATAATGACAATCCAAGTCTTTAAAGCTAACAATCTCCCCCTTTAGCATTATTTGACATAATCTTCACTTTTGGACTTTTGCCAATCTGATGCTGGTTACCACACCATGTTACAACATTTACTGGGACATAGACTTGACCGAACTGATTCAAACAAACTAATACATCATCTAGTTGCGATATTTTAGAGTACATGAATATAACACAAATTAAAACTAGTGAGTTTAACCAATACATAACAAGATAACAATACTAAGTCAGTCTGCAGTCTTTAATCTTCTCCCCCCTTGTGGCAAATGATAGCAAAGGTCTTCTACTGTCTGATGCAAATCAGGTTGTAACTTCTTTGAGTAACTCCCTTTGTATTCTAGATTGGTAGTTGAACAAACTCCTCCTTTCATGACAAACCTCCTTCACATTTTGTAGTTGCATATCCAGTTGCAACTCATCTTGCATATCTAGTTGCAACTCCCCCCTTCTTTAGGACTGTTGGTAATCTCCCCTTTTCATCTGCCTAAGAACTTCTTGAATAGTCTGCTTCTACATTGCAATGAGTATCAGTTCTGCAAAAAGAGTTCTTTATCACCTTGCAAGGTATTCTAGTTGATCCTTCAAGAGCTTCTCATATTCTTCTTCAGTGTTGGGGCTTAAACCTTCATCTTCTTCTACAAATGGTGGTGTGGTAAAACTCTAGTAATTGACAAACCTATCCTTTTCTCAAGTGAAAACAATTTCATAGAAATCTTCAACTTCTTAAGAGTAGTTACTGTTTCACCCTTGACTTGTTGTATCCCATATTGCAACAAGAACTGCGACATTAGCACTATGTTATGAAATATGAATTCACTTAGGTTGAATTTCTTTCCAGCAAGTGCTTTAGAATCTTCACCAGTTTTCTTCTTCTTGCCCTTGCGTGGAGTAGATGCCTTTTCTTCCCCTTCTTTATTGACTTCTTGCTCTTCTTCATTGGCCTTGGACTAGGTGATTATTCTTCAACTTCAACTTCAAGAATGATTTTCTTCTGGGATTTCTAACTTCTTTTTCTGGCTCCTGAATGTTGACACAATCTTCTCTTACCTACAAAGGAATATTATCTGAACTATGTGAACTCTCAGTTATTACATCTGGTGTTGTAACTGGTGTTACAACATAGTCTGAATTTTCTCTTGTTTCTCTAGTCTTCTTTAATTCTTCAATAGCTTTTTTGACAATCTCATCAAGATCCTCTTGCTTTTCAGATGTGTCCTCCAACTCTTGCTTTTTTTTTTCAACCATTGGACTCTTCACTTTGCCATCTTCTTTCTCTCCAGACTCCATTTTCTTTTCTTCTTAAATATCTTCAGAAATTTGCTTCTATTTGCATTGATTTGCTTCAGTTTCTATTTTGGTTGTAGATGTTGTTCCATCCTTCTTTCTAGCTTCCAAGTTGATATTGAAGGTCCTTCTCTTTGGACTTCCATCTTCTTCTTCTCTCCTTTCTTAAAGATTCTAGGAAATGCATCTGCCATCCATTCATATGGAATACCTTGGATGATCTCTTCCTTGAATTTTGATTTTTTTGGCCTTTCTTTCATCTTTGAACAACTCCGGTAGATGTTTGGAAAGCCATACCATGGGATCTCTTCGCTCTTCCTCAATAGGTACCGGTGCTTCTTCTTCTAAAGGAGTTGGTGCCAAATATGGAACAATCGACATAGATAAATCTTCTGACGCTTCAGGAGAAGAACCCTTTCTGTCATCAGGCTTCTCCATGGTTTGTGATGATTTGCCAGCATTTCTTGCTTCTTTGGAACTCTATGAGCTACGCTTTTCACTTTCATCTTAGTTTCCCTTCTTTCTTCTCTTCTTCTCTTCTTCTAAGGTTTGGGATTTGAAAAATAGGATTTGAAAAAAATCCTCCTTTTATTTTTGGGAAGTTGTAACAATAGCGGTGCTTCTTCACATGATTCTATAACTGCCCAAAAAGGGAAACTTGCCTTCTTTTATATTATTATTTTTCAATATTTCCTTTTATTTTTTTATATTTTATTTTCTTTTTCCTTTTTTCCTTCCCTTATATATATATATATATATATTTCCTTATCCTTTTTCTTTTTTCTTTTTTTCACTCTCCTTTTTTTACACATTACAGAGATTATGTTTTTTTCACCCATAAGGGTGTCTTACCTGTTGACCTTTGAGGTCCCCGGTTAATGAGCCTTTGGTTGTAACCTGCTGTTGCAACATCCTAGTTCTTCACCACTTTTGACTTATTCTTATTTTCATCAACTGATTCTTTTGAGGTTTCTCTCATCCTATCTTCTTTTTTAATCCAGATCTTCTTGCTTACAATCATCTTTCCTCTGATTCTTCTTCTAATAGTTTTTTGCTTATATCCAATTATTTTCCCATTCTTCAAATCATCTTTCAACTTGTTGCACTTGGATCGAATATGGCTACTTTCTCCACACTGAAAGCAAGCAAGAACTTCTATTTTAGACTTCATCTTGGACTTGCCTTGCTTCTTTAATTGATGATTACTCTTGACAAAGACATCTTCTCTTTGACTTCTTTCCATCTTGTTTTGCTTTACTTCTTTATTTTGTTGAGCATTTGATTTGACAAAGACTACTCCTGAATCATTTTTCTTGACTCACGATGTTTCTCCAACATATCCAATACCTTGTTAGGCTTTACTTGGTCTTCCAACCGATAGTATCTCATCGAGCTTGGCTTTACCTTTGTTCATGTAGTCTATAGTCTCTTCAGCATGGCTCAACTTCTCTAGACATTCTCCTAATTCCCTCTTAATTTTCTTTCTCTTTCTTAAGCCATTTGTTCTGCAGTATCATCTTGTCAAACTTCTTCAGCATCATTTCATACCTAACTAGAAGATCTTTCTCGCTTATCTCTTCATAGTTACCGTCACTGTCTTCAGATGTTGCTTCTGATGTTGCGACACAATTTACAACTCTTCTGAATTTCTAGATAATATTGCAGGAAAACCAATATAATAACTAGTCGGATCTTTTGCTTCTACTTCATCTTCTTGCAGGCTTCCTTCTGATTCATCACTCCAAGTGGCTTTTAGTGAATTTTTATTCTTTTTCAAGGTGTTGGCACACTCTCTTCTAATATGGCCAATACCACCACATTCTTGGCACTTGATATTTCTGCTTCTCTTGTTGTGGCCTTCTTCATCTTTCTTCTTTTCTTCCTTGGAGTCTTCTTTTTATAATCTTCTGTTACTTGTCCGATATTGTCTAAACATCTCATG
The DNA here is from genome assembly GCF_009730915.1 of Dioscorea cayenensis subsp. rotundata. NCBI lineage: Eukaryota > Viridiplantae > Streptophyta > Magnoliopsida > Dioscoreales > Dioscoreaceae > Dioscorea > Dioscorea cayenensis. Next base: position 7,035 of record NC_052471.1, on the reverse strand, counting down.
TAGCCTTTTGGATAATAGAGCAATTACATCTTTATGGTCATCTTCTTATTGTAACTCAACCTTTTGCAACACCCTTTGTATCGCAGATTCTACCTTCAATGCCATGCCTTCTTTTTTTTCTATCTATCTTCTGGTTCATCTCATATGCTTGTAGTGAACCCATCAACTCATCAAGTCGCATGGTCATGATGTCTCGTGCTTCTTCTATTGCTGCCACTTTTGCTTTAAATTTCTTTGGTAAGGACCTAAGAGTCTTTTGGACTAGCTTCTCATCTAAGTATCTTTTACCAAGTTGGAAAGCTTGGTTTGCTATATTCATCAATTTGGCGTTGATTATAGTAATGTCTCATCTTCCTCCATCTTGAGATTCTTGAACCTGCTAGTTAACATTTGAAGCTTTGAGATACATACAAGATTCATATCTTCATGTACTCTTTAAAAGATATCCCAAGCTTCCTTTGCCGATTCACATGCTGCAACATATTTGAATTGATTTTCATCTACTCCTCCAAATATAACATTGAGAGCCTTCCCATTTGCATTAGCTTTCCTTGTATCTTCTAGGCTCCATTTGCACTTTTTCTTCTTGATCTCATTCTTCTCGGTATCTACTTCAATTGGAGGAGATTAACCTTCTTCCACCACTGTCCATGCACTCTCATCAAGGGATTTTATGAAGGCCCTCATGCATTCCTTCCAATAAGGATAGTTGGATCCATTGAGTAGCGGTGGTCGTGTGACGGAAGCTCCTTCTCTTGTTGCCATCGTCGGAACTCTACTTGGACCTCGCTGGCTTTAAAATCAAAGCAAACAATGGTGACCAAGCTCTGATACCACTTGTTAGTTTCGGAGGGTAGGTGTGTATAAAGTAAATGCTCAATCTCACAAGAAATTAAAACACACATAAACAATCATGCAAGAGAAAGAAGACACACAAGTTAGTTACCCAGTTCGGCATAACCTTACCTACATCTGGGGGGCTAAGCTTGGAGAAACAATCTACTAAAAGAGGTAAAGGAATGAAGAGTACAACACACTCTCTCACTCACACAATAATAAAGAACACCCTCTTAAGATTGTCCGATGCCCTCTCTCCTCAACCCTCACCAAAGGGTCTCTCCCTCGTTTCTTGTCCTAAATCTTCAAGCGGGATCTCTTATATAGACGTACCTATGTCTCAACAGATCCTCCTCTTTTAAACTTCTCAGTGGCTTCCTACCAAAGTTAGATGTTGCAACACCCAGTTACAACATTGCCCACCTTGCTGAACATGACTGAGTTCTAGCCCAGTTGCAACTAAACTTGCGACACCTTCAGCCCTCCTAGTTCCTTCAGTCCGCTTTATAGTAGTTGACTCATCCTAAGCTTCTCCTGTCTACAACCGCTTCCTTCCTCACATCATTTCAGCAAGCCCCTCTCCCAAGGGTCGCACCAAGGCGCGAACAACCATTTCACCAAAGATGGTTCCAAAAGATCTCTCGATCTTCTTTCCAAACATGATCCAAGTTTGGTCTTCCCATATGATCTTCATTTGAATCATGGATATATTGTTACTAAACTTGATCTCTTTTCATCGAAGTTTAGCCTTCAATATCTTCCAAGCATGATCTCCAATCATCTCTGCTTGGGTCATCAAATCTTCAATTAATCTTCAATTAATCTTCAATCAATCTTCAATCAAATATCAACATATATGATTGTGTCCTTGAATAGCTCCACCCATAAATAGCTTTAGATCTTTCTTTTAAATTACATTACTAATTATGGTCTTGAGAATCATGTTAGCTTGCCCTTTTCTTTCTTAGTTTGTGGCTTCAAACAGCTTCGCACCAAAGTAAGCTCCATGCAATCTTTATGATGATCTTTTATTCTTGCCAACAATAGATTATTCCTCTCTTTCAGAAATAGATCTCTCATAAAAGGAGTTTACCAAAAATAAAATTCACCATCTTGGATCTTACAAAAGATAGATAAAATCATACCTAAGATAAACTCGCTCTTAGAAAGATCCTTTAATCTTGATACTCTTTCCAAAAATAGTTATTCTTCATATGAACCATTGAGAGGAATTTCTCTAAACATTATCTCCCATTATGATCTTGTAGCCCTCATATCTTCATGTGCCATGTCACCATGCATAAGCCACATCCCTATCCTTGTCACCACTTATTTTATCAAGTCATCACTACCACGTCATCTCCCTTTGCCATGTCATATCTTAGCTTGTCACATAATGCTAATCTAGGTCTTCAGACCTAACATATATATATATATATATATATATTTGGTTATATGAACATAAATATTTATGGATGCTATGAGTGGAAATACATAATTTATAATGGCATAGATTACTATATGAGTTTTTTTTTAAAAGGTGTATAGGAAAATATGTATTCATAAGGTTATATTCATAAATTTGATTTTTTTTTTTTTAGCTATTTGTATATAAAAAAAAATATTCGTCATTATTATAGTGCATGACATATATATATATCATCTCTACAAACATACAAATATGCACTTTTACAGAGATATACTTGAACATATTATGATATTGGTGCAATTTAATGGAAATAATACTTATAAAGGTCTTGATCATCTTGTTGAAATTGCTTGAAAAATAGCTGAAATGTACCTACACTTGAATATAGCGATTGGGTCCTATGGATTTTGTAGATATTCTAACTGATCCCACACATAAAAGGAAGATAAGAACTCTTGTTCAGAGAATCCCCTAATTTTGAATCTCAATTATTAGCATGGCTAGTCAAGGATCACTCCTAATTTACAAGAAAATTTATGGGCCAAATTATGAGTCTGTCTATTATGGACTTGATGATTTTGTCCTCAGAAGTTGTACACATTATTATAGAAATCCACACATCTAATTTAGATAATTAGGACCCAATACAAAGTTTATTTAGATCACTACAATTAGGTTTGTTAAGTTAAAGATAGTAATATATATATAGTAGTAATGCGATCCATGTATGTCTACAGGACTTAATGCATATATTTATTAGATCTCTATGTAATGTGTAGTCCACATCCCAACAATCTCCTACTTGTAGTACGCAATCATGCACCTCCGGGAATTCAAAATTGTGTACAAATTATCATCAACAACTAAAATTGTGCTCAACAGAAAAAAAAAATCATCTAAATCAATGTCATTCATTAGCCTTGTCTATACATGAAACAAAAGGGTAGTCGTCACTAGTACAATGAAACCAAACCCACAAAGATCACATATACCGACTTAACTAGTAACATAGATCAAGTGTGGATGCGCAGTATGCAAAATACAAGCCAATGTGATATACGCTTGCCTATTTCCAACTGGTCCAACTTTAAAAACTTTATGAGATCATAGTTCAGAATAAAATAATAAATGAATTGAAAATTTCATAAAAATTATTTAAAATGTCATGACATCAATACTAGTATCAAGCTAAGTAAAACTAAATACAAACTCCTACTAATTAAAAGCATCTCTACTAACAAGCCTCATACAAGAAACGTGCTCACGGAAAACTATAGGTGTTAATGCCTATGTGAGAGGCTCCGTAACCATGGAGTTTGTGCCTACAAGCTCAATACTCACAAAACAACTTTAAGCTCTATCTCTTCTTTTGAGAACCTAAAAAAGACGATACCAAATTAGTACTCCCAACCTTATGTTGGTTTCATGAAGATGAGCTCATTCAATGTCTATTTTTTCTTTTGACAGTTATGGCTCACTTCAAACTAGCTGAATTGTGTAGGGAGAGGAATCAACACTAAATAAAATAGAACATCTTCTAGCAGCTCAATTTTCAAACCCTTCAATTTCTCAACTAGATGAAACATTTCAAGGTCACACTCCTGTAAGTTACCCTTATACCTCATAGAGACTAATTTGCTTAGGGTAGTACTAGTCTCTATCTTATCACTTCTTATGAAGCATCCTTCTAGGGTGTGAAGGACTTTCTTAGCATCTTTTCCCTTAAATGTAGAGTGCAGAGATACCTTAGGGGTTGTATTCTTCATGATCATTAGACCTATATAGTTAAACCACTGTCACCTTTCAAAAAATCTCTGGTCATAAATAGAGCTTTGATCTATCATAGCTTTAATACATGGTTCCCTTAACGTACAGTCTAGATCAATACATCCCAAAACAAGTATCACCTTATTTTTTGAAGTCTTAAAGTTTATGCTGCTAACTATGGGAATACCACTAAGCCTAGCAGATACATTACTAATACTCATGATGTCAACTATATAGAGAGTAATAAACAATAATTATCTCACAATCAAATAACCAAAAGTCTAATAATTAAAAAAAATAACAATAACCAATTTTTAAGTTAATCGATGTGACATCAACCCTAGTCTTTGGATAGAGATTCAACTCACTAGTTACTAACTTATTGCAGGAATTAAGTTTTATAGCAAGATCTAGTCAAGTATAAAGCCTTCCTTTGGTCCACCTAAGTACTCACAATAGACACCTTATAGATATTAAAACACATTACCACATGTGTAAACAATTCTCTACTAAACAACAACTTCCAGTGGGTCTGACGTGTCACCTACATGAGAATAAGCATGCACGAACACCATAGTTATTCACCAACAAAACATTTCCACAACAATGATAACTTTGGTGATGATGCTTGATAAGTGTATAACTAAACAAAATTTTATATTATTTTATACACTTCATTGGCATCTATTTAGGTGTTTATTCGGAAGACGATACCTAAGAGAATACAAAATTTCATTTTAGATCGTGGGCAGTGCATAATGAATAGAAGGAAGCTACAATAAGCAATATTAAACCAAAACAAGGAATATAGAGCTCTCTTGACATTAAGAAGAAGGGAACATGTCAAACATAATACCTTATGGCCACAACTTACAGCCGCGAGGCTTATCTAGTGAGCCTTGTGGGCATGCTTATGCCCGTAAGCAAAAACATAACTGCTAGATAGAGGGTTTTATAGGCAGGACTTACGCTCGTAAGCTGAGACATAAGGCCCATCTAGAGAAGTTTACTTGGAGCATATACACCCATAATGGAGGTCGCAAGCACAATCCAAACAAGTTTATAGTCCAACACTTACAGCCGTAAAATGGACAATAATACTAAGACAGAGGACCTTACAAGCGGGTCTTATGGCTGTAAGATTCTCGTAAGGCACACAACCCATCATCTGCAACTTCTTACACCCATATTGTTACGTCCGTAAGTCACCTGTAAGGGGTTAGGTATAAAAGATTTTACTGAAGATTTTGGGGAAATCATTTGGTGGTCGAGCGAAGGAAAGAAGGGAGAAAGACTTTCAAGCTTTTTCCACCAATCCAGTGACTTGGAGGGTCTCATCCACCATTTGGGGAATTATTGGAGCAGTAGAGGAGTGTTCTTGACAGTGTTTGAGAATGATAGGTGGGAAATTTATCTGCACTTCGATGTAGAGAAGAAAGGAGGGAGTTCTCAATTTTTTCATCTACTTTTCCCACAATGATTTAATTGTACAAGTGTTTTCCTTTAATGGAGAACAAACTTCTTGGTGTTGGGGCATGGATAGTATCTAGGGTTGCCATTTGTTGTAGACTTTAAAGCTTTTATATTAATTAGATGATTGCAATTTGATGACGTTGAATTCAATTGTGCATTTTAATTGCCTTAAATTCTATTGTAGTGAAAGTTAAGGATTCATGATTGGTGTACTTGTGTGATAAATCGAAAGATCCACCTAATATAGGCATACCACAATCGAAGGGGATCATGAGTCTGGTTAGAATAGGGCACTTTAAGAGTGATATTTCTCTATGATGATTTCTACAACAAGTGTATAGGGTCGTCAAGTAATACTCTATGTGTGACACAGGAGTCGTATTCCACGGGACCAAGAAAGTACTATTACTCATCTTTTGTCTATTTTCTAACCTACAACTCTCAGTGATGAACAAATATTACAAAAAAGAACAAAAAGAACAAAATTAACTAAAAAGAAAATGGGGCTACTACTACACACTTAATTAGCATTCAAGGAAAAACCAAGTATGAGAAGGGGTGAATTGGACAAGGAATCCCCCTAGGATTGCCATTTAACCCTAAACTAAAGATGAAGTTGTGATGGTAGTTTGGACCGAGAGATCTTTAAAATAGATTAACCGCAAATTTCTTTGTGATTAATCCCTAATCCCATACAAGTGTTAACCGGAATCTCTTCCAAATCAACTCCTCCTACGATCACAAAGAATTTGTGGAGATCCCTAATGGGTGTGATCCTAATCGAGGAATCAACCTAACAATCGGAAGGCTACCGAATACCCAAATCCCTCAGTATATCGGTATAAAGAACCCCCTTTTAATCTATCCATGATCTAGTACAAGTGAGCATCCTACATCTATAAGTACAATTTATACAAGAATTATGGAGGTCTCCATATGTAATTTAAGACATGAAAGCATGATAGATTAAATTACAAACTACAAGTTTTTAAAAGAGAAACAAACGTCCAACATTACATCAAGGAAGATGACATCAAAAGTTACAAAGATCAACCCTTGGGTTCATCAAGTCCAAAACACCAAATAAGTTAGTTCCTCATGAAAGAGGAACACTTATACAACAACAAGGATAGAAAATACAAGAAAAGAAGTGTGAAATACTCTCTCTACATTGAGATCATCTTGGATAGGTGAAGATCTTGAAGTTTTGTCGATGATGCCATCAAGATATCTCCATAATAGCTACTTTGATGCTTAGATCTTTCCCCAAACTCCTTCTCCTTTACTTGCCTCCCTCTTGGTAAAGGTTGTGCGGTAGAACGGTAGAAAATGGGCCGAAGAACGGTGGGGTGTTGGCCATATAGGCCAAGAAGAAGATGATCCCTCAATCATCATAAATTTGTCCTTTTAACCCCCTACAGGGCCGCAAGGGGGTCGGATTAAATCTGGCTGGAAGTTTTGTGATTTTTCTTGGGGTTTCTTTACAGGCCATGAAGATTCTTGGGGGTGCTACAATAAACATAGAATTA